>NC_136870.1:28401190-28411190 GCF_951799975.1 Gobius niger | reverse complement strand
ATGTTTGGTATCCACGTGTAGCAGGAAAGGCTGTGATCCAAATATGGGCATTTCCTGTGTGGGTTCCAGGCAGGAGGGACATACACATGTGTGAGACTAAACTGGAACATCTGCATAAGTCTCCACACTTTACAGATTTCTCACTGATTAATTGCCTTTATTCAAAACCTCGGAGCAAATCTTTGGAGCTACTATGTCACAAAATAAAACCCTCGATCGCTCAAATCCAAACCCCGTCACTAACGAGAAAATCACCCGATAAGAAGAAAAAGAAAAGCATCATGAGGACCAGAGAAAACTGATCTAAAAATACTGGAAAATGAGCAATTTGGGAACAAAAAAATCCTAAAAACTGTGATAATGATGTAAAGTTATTCCTGGATGTGTGAGACGTCTGTGGTGAAGCTCAGAGTCCTTCAGGAGAGAGAAGCTAAATATGAATACACCATGGTCTGGGTGAATACTGGATCCTGATTGGCTGGTGCATTATTTTGGTGTAACCGCACACGTAGTCCGGTAGTTAAATCACTGGGATGTCACTCCGCTGTGGCGTCGCCATAGCAACGCCTGACACAGCTGAGTCAGATAAAGGCGTAATTAGTGACTGACAGGAACGTATGAGATGGATTTAGTGTTTGCTAAATGTTTGTAGAGGAGAGTGAGCAGCTAGGTTAGCTACTGTTAATAACATATGAGCTTTACATTTCTATTGGAAACAAGCAACAAAACTGGAACAATGACGGAAATGTGACAAAGAAAGTGACGAAAACTTGGTGAAAAAGTGGCAAAAATGTCAAGAAACTGACAAAAAATGGAGGCAAAAATGAAAAAAAAAAATGAAAAAAAATGGAAAAAAATATTTAAAAAAATGAAAAAAACAAACAAAAAAAAAACGACTAAAAAATGACAAAAAAATGACAAAAAACGACAAAAAACGACAAAAAACGACAAAAAAAAGAAAAAACCGACAAAAAACGACAAAAAATGACAAAAAGACAAAAAATATTAAAAAAAACAAAAAAAAAGACAAAAAAAAGACAAAAAAACGACTAAAAATGACAAAAAACGAAAACAAAACAACAAAAAAACGACAAAAAAAACGAAAAACAAACAAACAAAAACACGATAAAAAAACGACAAAAAAACGACAAAAAATAAAAAAACGACAAAAAAAGACAAAAAATAAAAAAACGACAAAAAAAGACAAAAAGACAAAAAATGACAAAAAAAAAGACAAAGACAAAAATAATTTAAAAAAATTTAAAAAAAGACAAAAAAACAACAAAAAACAACAAAAACAGACAAAAAAACAACAAAAATGACAAAAAAACGAAAAACAAACAAACAAAAAAACGACAAAAAACGACAAAAAAACGACAAATAAACGACAAAATAATGACAAAAATAATGAAAAAACATGAAAAAATATGAAAAAAAAAATGAAAAAAAAATGAAAAAAATAAAAGTCAAAAAGACGACAAAAAAACCTAAAAGGTAAATAACTCCTGCCCACGAGTGGCGCATATCGGTGTTTCCTTCCAGGGAAAAGTGTTTCCGGGTTAGTCCTGTTGTGTTGTGATTCTGTGCTGATGTTGTGTCGTTGAGCCTGACTGAGATCCTCGTAATAGCTGCGGAGAATGACTCGCTCTGAGACCAGCCTTCAGTGACCGGCTAATAACCCACACAAAATAGTCCCGTAGTCTGGCAGATTTAGTGACTTTAGTCAATGAAAAACACATTTATTATAAATGTTAGGTTTGTGGGACCCTGGTATAAGCGGATTAAACAACGAGGAGCCGCGTTAGACGTTATAATGCAGGAGGAACAACACTGTGTCGGCGTTAGAACCGGCTAACGCGGCTCCCAGTTCATGTCAGTGACCTCCAGCAGAAGGTTCTCTCTCCTCTGTAATCCGTGTTTAGTTTGAGATGTCCTCCTCCTCACTGAAACCTCCTCCTCCTCTCTCTCTGAAACCTCCTCCTCCTCTCTCTCTGAAACCTCGCTCTCTGAAACCTCCTCCTCCTCTCTCTCTGAAACCTCCTCCTCCTCTCTCTCTGAAACCTCCTCCTCCTCGCTCTTTGAAACCTTCTCCTCCTCTCTCTCTGAAACCTTCTCCTCCTCGCTCTCTGAAACCTCCTCCTCCTCGCTCTTTGAAACCTTCTCATGTGGCTTCTCAGAAACCTCCCGGCCGAGAGAAGCTTCTTCATGAATCTGCAGAACAAACGCTCCTCACGACTCTGACTGTCGCCATGGAAACGCTGGCGGGAACCTCACAGCGCGTCGTTGTCGTGGCTTTGAAAGCTAAGAACCTCCAGACGGGAAGGTCAGGTACGAAAGTGAAGAGAGATTATGAGACACACGTGGATCCCAAACATGTCAGTGTGTGTGAGTGAGCCTGGGAAAGAAGCACACTGAACAGCAACAGCAGGAGCAGTATTAGCATCAGTAGTAGTAGTAGTAGTAGTAGTAGTAGTAGTAGTAGTAGTAGTAGTAGTAGCAGTAGTAGTAGCAGTAGTAGTAGCAGTAGTAGTAGTAGTAGTAGTAGTAGTAGTAGTAGTAGTAGTAGTAGTAGTACTCACTGGAGGGCGCAGCAGAGGCCGGCAGGGCGTCGGCCGCTGGACCCCAGCCCTTCATGTTAAACGCCGACACTCGGACAAAGTAAACTTGACCCTGAACAAACAGAAGCTTCATCACAAACTCCACTTTTGTTTCAGAGACATCGTGACAAACTCTGGACTTTCTCTCTTTCAGTCTTTTACTCTTTCACTCTTTCTCTCTTTCTCTCAGACTGAAGTGATTTGAAAATGTCTCGTTTGAGGCGAAGGTCGAGGATAAAGAGCGGCTTTAATTAAAGACGTTCAGAGCGAGGACGTTCTGCTAAAGCTCGGATGTTTTCATGTTTTTATATTTTAATGTTTTAATGTTTTTATGGAGATGTGACGGAGGAGCCGCTTTATCCAGACGACTCTGCAGGAGAAAGAGCTGCAATTACCAAAGTGACAGGACGTCTCCCAGTCTCTACATGGAAACAAACACTCCGGAGACGCCTTTTTATCTGCGGATTTGGAAATCAGCTCATGAAGCTCCTGGAGTTCATGACAGGCGTCAGGTCTCAGTGATCCAGGAGCTTCACCTGCTAGAACAGAAACTAGAAGGTCTTGGCTTTCAGATGAGGCATCACACTGGCCTATAGGCTGTGGGATTAGGATGTGCTAACTGCTAACTGCTAACCCGAAGGTCACAGGTTCATTTGTATTCAGCTCCTCTTGGCTCCATGTAAGTTCTCCCTGCAGCCTCTCACAGCTGCCGGGAGAACTTACAGCTGTGACAAAAAAGTGACCAAAAGGTTTGTGTCACTTTTTGGTTGATTTTTTGTTGAGTTTTTGTCACTTTTTTGTTGAATCTTTGTCACTTTTTTGTTGAGTTTTTGTCACATTTTTGTTGAGTTTTTGTCACTTTTTTGTGGAATCTTTGTCACTTTTTTGTTGAGTTTTTGTCACATTTTTGTTGAGTTTTTGTCACTTTTTTGTTGAATCTTTGTCACTTTTTTGTTGAGTTTTTGTCACATTTTTGTTGAATTTTTGTCACTTTTTGGTTGAATTTTTGTCAATTTTTTGTTGAATTTTTGTCACTTTTTGGTTGATTTTTTGTCACTTTTTGGTTGAGTTTTTGTCACATTTTTGTTGAATCTTTGTCACTTTTTGGTTGAGTTTTTGTCAAATTTTTGTTGAATTTTTGTCACTTTTTTGTTGAATTTTTGTCACATTTTTGTTGAATTTTTGTCACTTTTTTGTTGAATTTTTGTCACATTTTTGTTGAATTTTTGTCACTTTTTTGTTGAATTTTTGTCACATTTTTGTTGAATCTTTGTCACTTTTTTGTTGAATTTTTGTCAATTTTTTGTTGAGTTTTTGTCACATTTTTGTTGAATCTTTGTCACATTTTTGTTGAATCTTTGTCACTTTTTTGTTGAATTTTTGTCAATTTTTTGTTGAGTTTTTGTCACATTTTTGTTGAATCTTTGTCACATTTTTGTTGAATCTTTGTCACTTTTTTGTTGAATTTTTGTCACATTTTTGTTGAATTTTTGTCAATTTTTTGTTGAGTTTTTGTCACATTTTTGTTGAATCTTTGTCACTTTTTGGTTGAGTTTTTGTCACATTTTTGTTGAGTTTTTGTCACATTTTTGTTGAATCTTTGTCACTTTTTTGTTGAGTTTTTGTCACATTTTTGTTGAATTTTTGTCACTTTTTGGTTGAGTTTTTGTCACATTTTTGTTGAATTTTTGTCACATTTTTGTTGAATTTTTGTCACTTTTTTGTTGAATTTTTGTCACATTTTTGTTGAATTTTTGTCACTTTTTTGTTGAATTTTTGTCACATTTTTGTTGAATCTTTGTCACTTTTTTGTTGAATTTTTGTCAATTTTTTGTTGAGTTTTTGTCACATTTTTGTTGAATCTTTGTCACATTTTTGTTGAATCTTTGTCACTTTTTTGTTGAATTTTTGTCAATTTTTTGTTGAGTTTTTGTCACATTTTTGTTGAATCTTTGTCACATTTTTGTTGAATCTTTGTCACTTTTTTGTTGAATTTTTGTCACATTTTTGTTGAATTTTTGTCAATTTTTTGTTGAGTTTTTGTCACATTTTTGTTGAATCTTTGTCACTTTTTGGTTGAGTTTTTGTCACATTTTTGTTGAGTTTTTGTCACATTTTTGTTGAATCTTTGTCACTTTTTTGTTGAGTTTTTGTCACATTTTTGTTGAATTTTTGTCACTTTTTGGTTGAGTTTTTGTCACATTTTTGTTGAATTTTTGTCACATTTTTGTTGAATTTTTGTCACTTTTTTGTTGAATTTTTGTCACATTTTTGTTGAATTTTTGTCACATTTTTGTTGAATTTTTGTCACATTTTTGTTGAATTTTTGTCACTTTTTTGTTGAATTTTTGTCACATTTTTGTTGAATTTTTGTCACATTTTTGTTGAATTTTTGTCACTTTTTTGTTGAATTTTTGTCACATTTTTGTTGAATTTTTGTCACATTTTTGTTGAATTTTTGTCACTTTTTTGTTGAGTTTTTGTCACATTTTTGTTGAATCTTTGTCACTTTTTTGTTGAGTTTTTGTCACTTTTTTGTTGAATTTTTGTCACATTTTTGTTGAGTTTTTGTCACTTTTTGGTTGAGTTTTTGTCACATTTTTGTTGAATCTTTGTCACTTTTTTGTTGAATTTTTGTCACATTTTTGTTGAATTTTTGTCACTTTTTTGTTGAATTTTTGTCACTTTTTGGTTGAGTTTTTGTCACATTTTTGTTGAATCTTTGTCACTTTTTGGTTGAGTTTTTGTCACATTTTTGTTGAATTTTTGTCACTTTTTTGTTGAATTTTTGTCACATTTTTGTTGAATTTTTGTCACTTTTTTGTTGAATTTTTGTCACTTTTTGGTTGAATTTTTGTCAATTTTTTGTTGAGTTTTTGTCACATTTTTGTTGAATTTTTGTCAATTTTTTGTTGAGTTTTTGTCACTTTTTGGTTGAGTTTTTGTCACATTTTTGTTGAATTTTTGTCACTTTTTTGTTGAATTTTTGTCACATTTTTGTTGAATTTTTGTCACTTTTTTGTTGAATTTTTGTCACATTTTTGTTGAATCTTTGTCACTTTTTTGTTGAATTTTTGTCAATTTTTTGTTGAGTTTTTGTCACATTTTTGTTGAATCTTTGTCACATTTTTGTTGAATCTTTGTCACTTTTTTGTTGAATTTTTGTCAATTTTTTGTTGAGTTTTTGTCACATTTTTGTTGAATCTTTGTCACATTTTTGTTGAATCTTTGTCACTTTTTTGTTGAATTTTTGTCACATTTTTGTTGAATTTTTGTCAATTTTTTGTTGAGTTTTTGTCACATTTTTGTTGAATCTTTGTCACTTTTTGGTTGAGTTTTTGTCACATTTTTGTTGAGTTTTTGTCACATTTTTGTTGAATCTTTGTCACTTTTTTGTTGAGTTTTTGTCACATTTTTGTTGAATTTTTGTCACTTTTTGGTTGAGTTTTTGTCACATTTTTGTTGAATTTTTGTCACATTTTTGTTGAATTTTTGTCACTTTTTTGTTGAATTTTTGTCACATTTTTGTTGAATTTTTGTCACTTTTTTGTTGAATTTTTGTCACATTTTTGTTGAATCTTTGTCACTTTTTTGTTGAATTTTTGTCAATTTTTTGTTGAGTTTTTGTCACATTTTTGTTGAATCTTTGTCACATTTTTGTTGAATCTTTGTCACTTTTTTGTTGAATTTTTGTCAATTTTTTGTTGAGTTTTTGTCACATTTTTGTTGAATCTTTGTCACATTTTTGTTGAATCTTTGTCACTTTTTTGTTGAATTTTTGTCACATTTTTGTTGAATTTTTGTCAATTTTTTGTTGAGTTTTTGTCACATTTTTGTTGAATCTTTGTCACTTTTTGGTTGAGTTTTTGTCACATTTTTGTTGAGTTTTTGTCACATTTTTGTTGAATCTTTGTCACTTTTTTGTTGAGTTTTTGTCACATTTTTGTTGAATTTTTGTCACTTTTTGGTTGAGTTTTTGTCACATTTTTGTTGAATTTTTGTCACATTTTTGTTGAATTTTTGTCACTTTTTTGTTGAATTTTTGTCACATTTTTGTTGAATTTTTGTCACATTTTTGTTGAATTTTTGTCACATTTTTGTTGAATTTTTGTCACTTTTTTGTTGAATTTTTGTCACATTTTTGTTGAATTTTTGTCACATTTTTGTTGAATTTTTGTCACTTTTTTGTTGAATTTTTGTCACATTTTTGTTGAATTTTTGTCACATTTTTGTTGAATTTTTGTCACTTTTTTGTTGAGTTTTTGTCACATTTTTGTTGAATCTTTGTCACTTTTTTGTTGAGTTTTTGTCACTTTTTTGTTGAATTTTTGTCACATTTTTGTTGAGTTTTTGTCACTTTTTGGTTGAGTTTTTGTCACATTTTTGTTGAATCTTTGTCACTTTTTGGTTGAGTTTTTGTCACATTTTTGTTGAATTTTTGTCACTTTTTTGTTGAATTTTTGTCACATTTTTGTTGAATTTTTGTCACTTTTTTGTTGAATTTTTGTCACTTTTTGGTTGAGTTTTTGTCACATTTTTGTTGAATCTTTGTCACTTTTTGGTTGAGTTTTTGTCACATTTTTGTTGAATTTTTGTCACTTTTTTGTTGAATTTTTGTCACATTTTTGTTGAATTTTTGTCACTTTTTTGTTGAATTTTTGTCACTTTTTGGTTGAATTTTTGTCAATTTTTTGTTGAGTTTTTGTCACATTTTTGTTGAATTTTTGTCAATTTTTTGTTGAGTTTTTGTCACTTTTTGGTTGAGTTTTTGTCACATTTTTGTTGAATTTTTGTCACTTTTTGGTTGAATTTTTGTCAATTTTTTGTTGAATTTTTGTCACAGTTTGGTTGAAGTTTTGTCACATTTTTGGTTGAAGTTTTGTCACTTTTTTGTTGAATTTTTGTCACATTTTTGTTGAATTTTTGTCACTTTTTTGTTGAATTTTTGTCAGATTTTTGTTGAATTTTTGTCACATTTTTGTTGAGTTTTTGTCACATTTTTGTTGAGTTTTTGTCAGATTTTTGTTGAATTTTTGTCACTTTTTTGTTGAATTTTTGTCACTTTTTGGTTGAATTTTTGTCAATTTTTTGTTGAATTTTTGTCACAGTTTGGTTGAGTTTTTGTCACTTTTTGGTTGAATTTTTGTCAATGTTTTGTTGAATTTTTGTCACATTTTTGTTGAATCTTTGTCAATTTTTTGTTGAGTTTTTGTCACATTTTTGTTGAATTTTTGTCACATTTTTGTTGAGTTTTTGTCACTTTTTTGTTGAGTTTTTGTCACATTTTTGTTGAGTTTTTGTCACTTTTTTGTTGAGTTTTTGTCACATTTTTGTTGAGTTTTTGTCACAGTTTGGTTGAGTTTTTGTCACTTTTTTGTTGAGTTTTTGTCACTTTTTTGTTGAGTTTTTGTCACATTTTTGTTGAATTCTTGTCACTTTTTTGTTGAGTTTTTGTCACTTTTTTGTTGAGTTTTTGTCACTTTTTTGTTGAGTTTTTGTCACATTTTTGTTGAATTTTTGTCAATTTTTTGTTGAGTTTTTGTCACATTTTTGTTGAATTTTTGTCAATTTTTTGTTGAGTTTTTGTCACATTTTTGTTGAATTTTTGTCAATTTTTTGTTGAGTTTTTGTCACTTTTTGGTTGAGTTTTTGTCACATTTTTGTTGAGTTTTTGTCACTTTTTTGTTGAGTTTTTGTCACATTTTTGTTGAGTTTTTGTCACAGTTTGGTTGAAGTTTTGTTACTTTTTTGTTGAGTTTTTGTCACTTTTTTGTTGAGTTTTTGTCACTTTTTTGTTGAGTTTTTGTCACATTTTTGTTGAATTTTTGTCACATTTTTGTTGAATTTTTGTCACATTTTTGTTGAGTTTTTGTCACATTTTTGTTGATTTTTTGTCACATTTTTGTTGAATTTTTGTCACTTTTTTGTTGAATTTTTGTCACTTTTTGGTTGAATTTTTGTCAATTTTTTGTTGAGTTTTTGTCACATTTTTGTTGAATTTTTGTCAATTTTTTGTTGAGTTTTTGTCACTTTTTGGTTGAGTTTTTGTCACATTTTTGTTGAATTTTTGTCACTTTTTGGTTGAATTTTTGTCAATTTTTTGTTGAATTTTTGTCACAGTTTGGTTGAATTTTTGTCAATTTTTTGTTGAATTTTTGTCACTTTTTGGTTGAATTTTTGTCAATTTTTTGTTGAATTTTTGTCACAGTTTGGTTGAGTTTTTGTCACTTTTTGGTTGAATTTTTGTCAATGTTTTGTTGAATTTTTGTCAAATTTTTGTTAAATTTTTGTCAATTTTTTGTTGAGTTTTTGTCACTTTTTGGTTGAGTTTTTGTCACATTTTTGTTGAATCTTTGTCAATTTTTTGTTGAGTTTTTGTCACATTTTTGTTGAATTTTTGTCACATTTTTGTTGAGTTTTTGTCACTTTTTTGTTGAGTTTTTGTCACTTTTTTGTTGAGTTTTTGTCACATTTTTGTTGAATTCTTGTCACTTTTTTGTTGAGTTTTTGTCACTTTTTTGTTGAGTTTTTGTCACTTTTTTGTTGAGTTTTTGTCACATTTTTGTTGAATTTTTGTCACTTTTTGGTTGAGTTTTTGTCACTTTTTGGTTGAATTTTTGTCAATTTTTTGTTGAGTTTTTGTCACATTTTTGTTGAATTTTTGTCAATTTTTTGTTGAGTTTTTGTCACTTTTTGGTTGAGTTTTTGTCACATTTTTGTTGAATTTTTGTCACTTTTTGGTTGAATTTTTGTCAATTTTTTGTTGAATTTTTGTCACTTTTTTGTTGAATTTTTGTCAATTTTTTGTTGAGTTTTTGTCACATTTTTGTTGAGTTTTAGTCAAATTTTTGTTGAGTTTTTGTCACAGTTTGGTTGAAGTTTTGTCACTTTTTTGTTGAGTTTTTGTCACTTTTTGGTTGAAGTTTTGTCACTTTTTTGTTGAGTTTTTGTCACTTTTTTGTTGAGTTTTTGTCACTTTTTTGTTGAGTTTTTGTCACAGTTTTGTTTAATTTTTGTCACATTTTTGTTGAATTTTTGTCACATTTTTGTTGAATTCTTGTCACTTTTTTGTTGAGTTTTTGTCACATTTTTGTTGAATTTTGTCACGTTTTTGTTGAATTTTTGTCACTTTTTGGTTGAATTTTTGTCACTTTTTGGTTGAGTTTTTGTCACTTTTTGGTTGAGTTTTTGTCAATTTTTTGTTGAGTTTTTGTCACATTTTTGTTGAAATTTTGTCACTTTTTGTTGAGTTTTTGTCACATTTTTGTCAATTTTTGGTTGAGGTTTTGTCACATTTTTGTTGAATTTTTTTCACTTTTTTGTTGAGTTTTTGTCACATTTTTGTTGCGTTTACATCCTTGTTTTCTTCTCATGTTTTGTGGCTGTTTTGGTGCTTTTTTCCC
>NC_136870.1:28363690-28391190 GCF_951799975.1 Gobius niger | reverse complement strand
TATCCACATTATCCACTTTATCCACTTTATCCACTTTATCCACTTCATCCACTTTATCCACATTATCCACACGATCCACACTATCCACATTATCCACTTAATCCACTTTATCCACATGATCCACATGATCCACTTTATCCACATTATCCACATGATCCACTTTATCCACTTTATCCACATTATCCACACGATCCACTTCATCCACATTATCCACACGATCCACACTATCCACATTATCCACTTAATCCACTTTATCCACATGATCCACATGATCCACTTTATCCACATTATCCACATTATCCACTTTATCCACACTATCCACATTATCCACATTATCCACACGATCCACACTATCCACATTATCCACTTAATCCACTTTATCCACATGATCCACATGATCCACTTTATCCACATTATCCACATGATCCACTTTATCCACTTTATCCACATTATCCACACGATCCACTTTATCCACATTATCCACACGATCCACACTATCCACATTATCCACTTAATCCACTTTATCCACATTATCCACACGATCCACACTATCCACATTATCCACATGATCCACTTTATCCACACTATCCACATTATCCACTTAATCCACTTTATCCACATTATCCACACGATCCACACTATCCACATTATCCACTTAATCCACTTTATCCACATGATCCACATGATCCACTTTATCCACATTATCCACATTATCCACATTATCCACATTATCCACATTATCCACGTTACCCACTTTATCCACATTATCCACTTTATCCACATTATCCACATTATCCACATTATCCACATTATCCACATTATCCACATTATCCACTTTATCCACATTATCCACATTATCCACATTATCCACATTATCCACATTATCCACTTGATCCACTTTATCCACATTATCCACATTATCCACATTATCCACATTATCCACATTATCCACGTTACCCACTTTATCCACATTATCCACTTTATCCACATTATCCACATTATCCACATTATCCACATTATCCACATTATCCACATTATCCACATTATCCACTTTATCCACATTATCCACTTTATCCACATTATCCACATTATCCACATGATCCACTTCATCCACATTATCCACATGATCCACATGATCCACTTTATCCACTGAGCGTCAGGCCCAGTGTGTGTGAATTCCCCGTCCTCGTGTAAATGTGAGGTGTTCAGCTTCAAAAGCACATTTATATCCGCTGATTCCGCTGCAGATGATGATCTCCGGCTTCTCGCTGCGGCGGGAGTCGTGTCCGGACCGCAGGGGGTTGTGGGTAATGTAGTGTGGGATCATTCAGCGGCAAAAAGACGCAGCTCATAAAGAGACTAAACTCACTCACGACTCAGGAACGTGTTTCACTGTCTGAGCCTGAGGGAAAGAACCTCACCTTCTGCAGAGACACCACCATGTGCTCATTCATCCTCAGTTATGGTCTGGAGGAATATTTTATGTGCAGTTTTATTTTCCTTCTGCTGCTTTTCTTTCTGCTCTGAAAAGATGAAAACGCTTTCTATGGCGGGAGATGCTGAGCGAGTCTGGTGGCAACGGTTGCTATGAGGAATGATTGAAAAATGATTGCTTTGGGGGCGGGGCTTGGAGAAAGGTCAGTTTGCATCGACATGAAACAGTGAGCGGTCGAGGGTCAGACCCGTGCCTTTGCTTTGAGGGAAATGAAAGTGTGATGAAGAGGTGGACGATATAACGAGAAGATATAGGAGCGAGGGAGAGGACATTCTGGAAAAACTGGGGGGAAAAATGTAGAAAACTTGTGGAAAAAATTAAGAAACTTTAAAGGAACAGGCCACCGTTTTTCCACACTGAGATATGTTCTTACCTTAGCTTTAACGAGTTCTTTAGGACCTGTCTGATCTTCAGTCACGTAAACACAGCGCAGACGGCGTTAGCATTTAGCCTCTCCCTCTCTCCTCTATAGCTCCAAAACAGGTCAGTAATTTGGCATCCGCACAGTAAAGTGAAGATTACTGCGCTGATTTCGAACTCCTCCTGGTATTATTACGCCTTACAATATAGTTCCCCCTTTATCCGCTTAGAAAATCCACATTGTTTAATTTTGTGTAATTATACTTTGTAGTGGAACACTTCACGTAACCATATTTAAATAGGGAAAACGTGGAAGAGCTTGGTAGCTTCTATCTTGACCTGTTTTGGAGCTATAGAGGAGAGAGGGAGAGGCTAAATGCTAACGCCGTCTGCGCTGTGTTTACGTGACTGAAGATCAGACAGGTCCTAAAGAACTCGTCACAGCTCAGGTAAGAACATATCTCAGTGTGGAAAAACGCTGGCCTGTTCCTTTAAGGCTTGTTCTAGTTGGAACACTCGACCCATGACAGTTAGAGAAAGCAGCACCTACGTCTCATTTAAGAGACAACTGAAAGAACGGCTTTTCTGCCAACAAAGGTGTGACCATTAAGAGGCATCAGACAGGAACATATTTTAAATATTTGCAGACGTGTGAGTGGGGGATGAGGGGAGTGGCCTATGAAAGAGATGCACTTTATGTATTGTGTAGCTGTTGCCTGTTTTGTCTGTAATGTACTGCTGTGTGTTGTGGCTTATGTGTTTTATATTTTGCATGTTCTTGTCTTGTTTTTTATGGGACTGCGGATGGAAATTAGCCTTGAGCTAAATCCGGCATATTTACAGCACTAGTTGTCTGTTCATTAATATGCACTGTCCCGTTCAAATAAGTTAATAAATGAAATGAAATGAAAAGAAATGGGGAAGAAATTGGGGAAAAGTGGGGAAATATTAAAACTGCTGAAAAATATGGAAAGATCAGGAGTGTTTTCTTGCGTTTTGTACCATTTTGAGCGACAAAGCGACGTAAGTGATCCCGTTCTGCAGCTCATACTCACATATACTCACATATACTCACATATACTCACATATACTCACATATACTCACATGTTTCTGATGTATGATGTTGTATCGTGTGTGACAGTGGAGCGTCGGACTCACGTGCGTGCTGGAAGCCCGTCCTCATGCGCGCGTACAGCCGGCTCCTCCACTCCCAGCTCCTCAGGGCCTTGTTGTTGTGGCAGGCGTCCAGGGAAAGGCCCTCTCTCTGGGCCTGAGCCGCCAGCTCGGCCGCCCTCCGCTCGGCCTCCAGCACCAGGGACGAGAGGTGGGCCTCGCGAGACTCCACCGAGACGACTGCGGAGGAGAGCAGACGAGAGCAGACGCTTAATACAGAGACTCGACTGCGACGACTGCGGAGGAGAGCACACGCTTAATACAGACGAGAGCAGACGCTTAATACAGAGGAGAGCAGACGCTTAATACAGAGGAGAGCAGACGCTTAATACAGAGGAGAGCAGACGCTTAATACAGACCAGAGCAGACGAGAGCAGACGCTTAATACAGAGACTCGACTGCAACGACTGCGGAGGAGAGCACACGCTTAATACAGACGAGAGCAGACGCTTAATACAGACGAGAGCAGACGCTTAATACAGAGGAGAGCAGACGCTTAATACAGACCAGAGCAGACCAGAGCAGACGCTTAATACAGAGACTCGACTGCAACGACTGCGGAGGAGAGCAGACGCTTAATGCAGACGAGAGCAGACGCTGAATACAGAGACTCGACTGCAACGACTGCGGAGGAGAGCAGACGCTGAATACAGACGAGAGCAGACGCTTAATACAGAGGAGAGCAGACGCTGAATACAGACGAGAGCAGATGCTTAATACAGAGAAGAGCAGACGCTTAATACAGAGGAGAGCAGACGCTGAATACAGAGGAGAGCAGACGCTTAATACAGACGAGAGCAGACGCTTAATACAGAGAAGAGCAGACGCTTAATGCAGAGACTCGACTGCAACGACTGCAGAGGAGAGCAGATGCTTAATACAGAGGAGAGCAGACGCTTAATACAGAGGAGAGCAGACGCTTAATACAGACGAGAGCAGACGCTTAATACAGAGGAGAGCAGACGCTTAATACAGAGGAGAGCAGACGCTTAATACAGAGAAGAGTTTAATAGAGAGACTCCACAAAACATTAAAAAAATTGAAAAAGTAGGAAAAACATGATCTTTTTTCTTTTTTTTATGAAAACAAAATTGGGTGAAAAGTGCTTTCTCTTCCCCTTTGTCGTCTGCTATGTCGTCTGCGTTGTCGTCTGCGACAGTGTGCATGTATGTTTGCAGCACACACCTGGATGAAACTGTTCTGATGAGTTTTCTTTTCCCTGATGACGCTCGAGGTCGACCACAGTAATTAAATACAGGAGAAAAGTAAGTAATAACAAGCTCTGCCGTCTCTGCACGTGTCTCTTTTCTCATCGCCTCTGTTTGCGCCGCCGTCCCTGCGCTGGAGGGAACATTGCTTTATTATCTGTCGACACAGCGTTTGTCCAAGGCCAGTGATTCAGAGCGAGAGGAGAGAGCGGCCGACAGAGCAGCTGCTTTCATAACCACCACGTTCAGACGCAAAACGCTGCTGCTGCAGGAGAGGGAACAGACCCTCCCACAGGCGTCAGCGTGGAGATACTAGGTTCTTTATATTAACTCAGCCCATGTTTATTCTCTGAGATTTACCCAGGAAGTGACTCCACCATGTCTGTGTCTGCCTGGGCTCTGTTTTGGGTTTTCGTCCGTAACACTGAGTTCTTTCCCGTTGTGTTTATCGGCGTCTCGTCTTTATCGGTGACGTTATTAAGTCCCTTCATCAGAGCGGATCTGGATAAGTGGATTACGCTGAAGATCCGTCTCACTTCACGCATCGATCGCCTCCAATCGGCTCAAAAGCACAAAGTACAGACACTTAGCGGGCACTTAAACGCCTCACGCTCGCTCTCTCTGGAGGAGGCGAGAAACAGGGAGGAAGAAACATAAAAACTGCAATAAAATGCAGCTCAATGTGATTTATTTTTACCAAACAATGTTTTCAAAATAAAAGCCTTGAATTTGTGGCGTTTTCAAAAGAAAAGCCTTAAATTTGTGGCGTTTTCAAAAGAAAAGCCTTAAATTTGTGGCGTTTTCAAAATAAAAGCCTTAAATTTGTGGCGTTTTCAAAATAAAAGCCTTAAATTTGGGGCGTTTTCAAAATAAAAGCCTTAAATTTGGGGCGTTTTCAAAATAAAAGCCTTAAATTTGTGATATTTTCAAAATAAAAGCCTTAAATGTGTGACTTTTCAAAATAAAAGCCTTAAATTTGTGCTTTTTTAAAATAAAAGACTTACATTTGTGGCGTTTTCAAAATAAAAGCCATAAATTTGTGATGTTTTCAAAATAAAAGCCATAAATTAGTGATATTTTCAAAATCAAAGCCTTAAATTTGTGACGTTTTCAAAATAAAAGCCTTAAATTTGTGACGTTTTCAAAATAAAAGCCTTAAATGTGTGACTTTTCAAAATAAAAGCCTTAAATTTGTGCTTTTTTCAAAATAAAAGACTTACATTTGTGGCGTTTTCAAAATAAAAGCCTTAAATTTGTGGCGTTTTCAAAATAAAAGTCTTAAATTTGTGGCGTTTTCAAAATAAAAGCCTTAAATTTGTGGCGTTTTCAAAATAAAAGCCATAAATTTGTGGCGTTTTCAAAATAAAAGCCTTAAATTTGTGGCGTTTTCAAAATAAAAGCCTTAAATTTGTGGCGTTTTCAAAATAAAAGCCTTAAATTTGTGGCGTTTTCAAAATAAAAGACTTAAATTTGTGGCGTTTTCAAAATAAAAGCCTTAAATCTGTGGCGTTTTCAAAATAAAAGCCTTAAATTTTTGGCGTTTTCTAAATAAAAGCCTTAAATTTGTGGCGTTTTCAAAATAAAAGCATTAAATTTGTGGCGTTTTCAAAATAAAAGCCTTAAATTTGTGCTTTTTTCAAAATAAAAGCCTTAAATTTTTGGCGTTTTCAAAATAAAAGCCTTAAATTTTTGGCGTTTTCAAAATAAAAGCCTTAAATTTGTGGCGTTTTCAAAATAAAAGCCTTAAATTTGTGGCGTTTTCAAAATAAAAGCCTTAAATTTGTGGCGTTTTCAAAATAAAAGACTTAAATTTGTGGCGTTTTCAAAATAAAAGCATTAAATTTGTGGTGTTTTCAAAATAAAAGACTTAAATTTGTGCTTTTTTCAAAATAAAAGCCTTAAATTTGGGACGTTTTCAAAATAAAAGCATTAAATCTGTGGCGTTTTCAAAATAAAAGCCTTAAATTTGTGGTGTTTTCAAAATAAAAGCCTTAAATTTGTGGCGTTTTCAAAATAAAAGCCTTAAATTTGTGGCGTTTTCAAAATAAAAGCCTTAAATCTGTGGCGTTTTCAAAATAAAAGCCTTAAATTTGTGGCGTTTTCAAAATAAAAGCCTTAAATTTATGGCGTTTTCAAAATAAAAGCCTTAAATTTGTGGCGTTTTCAAAATAAAAGCCTTAAATTTGTGGCGTTTTCAAAATAAAAGCATTAAATCTGCGTCGTTTTCAAAATAAAAGCCTTAAATTTGTGGCGTTTTCAAAATAAAAGCCTTAAATTTGTAACGTTTTCAAAATAAAAGCCTTAAATTTGTAACGTTTTCAAAATAAAAGCATTACATTTGTGACGTTTTCAAAATAAAAGTCTTAAATTTGTGACGTTTTGAAAAATAAAAGCCTTAAATTTGTGATGTTTTCAAAATAAAAGCCTTAAATCTGTAGCGTTTTCAAAATAAAAGTCTTAAATTTGTGGCGTTTTGAAAAATAAAAGCCTTAAATCTGTGTCGTTTTCAAAATAAAAGCCTTGAATCTGTGTCGTTTTCAAAATAAAAGCCTTGAATTTGTGACGTTTTCAAAATAAAAGCCTTAAATTTGTGACGTTTTCAAAATAAAAGCCTTAAATTTGGGGCGTTTTCAAAATAAAAGCCTTAAATTTGGGGCGTTTTCAAAATAAAAGCCTTAAATTTGTGATATTTTCAAAATAAAAGCCTTAAATGTGTGACTTTTCAAAATAAAAGCCTTAAATTTGTGCTTTTTTAAAATAAAAGACTTACATTTGTGGCGTTTTCAAAATAAAAGCCATAAATTTGTGATGTTTTCAAAATAAAAGCCATAAATTTGTGATATTTTCAAAATCAAAGCCTTAAATTTGTGACGTTTTCAAAATAAAAGCCTTAAATTTGTGACGTTTTCAAAATAAAAGCCTTAAATGTGTGACTTTTCAAAATAAAAGCCTTAAATTTGTGCTTTTTTCAAAATAAAAGACTTACATTTGTGGCGTTTTCAAAATAAAAGCCTTAAATTTGTGGCGTTTTCAAAATAAAAGTCTTAAATTTGTGGCGTTTTCAAAATAAAAGCCTTAAATTTGTGGCGTTTTCAAAATAAAAGCCATAAATTTGTGGCGTTTTCAAAATAAAAGCCTTAAATTTGTGGCGTTTTCAAAATAAAAGCCTTAAATTTGTGGCGTTTTCAAAATAAAAGCCTTAAATTTGTGGCGTTTTCAAAATAAAAGACTTAAATTTGTGGCGTTTTCAAAATAAAAGCCTTAAATCTGTGGCGTTTTCAAAATAAAAGCCTTAAATTTTTGGCGTTTTCTAAATAAAAGCCTTAAATTTGTGGCGTTTTCAAAATAAAAGCATTAAATTTGTGGCGTTTTCAAAATAAAAGCCTTAAATTTGTGCTTTTTTCAAAATAAAAGCCTTAAATTTTTGGCGTTTTCAAAATAAAAGCCTTAAATTTTTGGCGTTTTCAAAATAAAAGCCTTAAATTTGTGGCGTTTTCAAAATAAAAGCATTAAATTTGTGGCGTTTTCAAAATAAAAGCATTAAATCTGTGGCGTTTTCAAAATAAAAGCCTTAAATTTGTGGCGTTTTCAAAATAAAAGCCTTAAATTTGTGGCGTTTTCAAAATAAAAGCCTTAAATTTGTGGCGTTTTCAAAATAAAAGCCTTAAATTTGTGGTGTTTTCAAAATTAAAGCATTAAATTTGTGGCGTTTTCAAAATAAAAGCCTTAAATTTGTGCTTTTTTCAAAATAAAAGCCTTAAATTTGCGACGTTTTCAAAATAAAAGCATTAAATTTGTGGCGTTTTCAAAACAAAAGCCTTAATTTTGTGGCGTTTTCAAAATAAAAGCCTTAAATTTGTGGCGTTTTTAAAATAAAAGCCTTATTTTTTTTTTGCCATTTTCAAAATAAAAGCCTTAAATTTGTGGCGTTTTCAAAATAAAAGCCTTATTTTTTTTTTGCCATTTTCAAAATAAAAGCCTTAAATTTGTGCTTTTTTCAAAATAAAAGCCCTAAATTTTTGGCGTTTTCAAAATAAAAGCCTTAAATTTGTGCTGTTTTAAAAATAAAAGCCTTAAAGGAATAGGCCACCGTTTTTATATACTAAGATATGTTCTTACCTCACTCTAGTCGAGTTAATATATCCCCGTCTGGTCATTGTCCGTGCGCTCACACATACGCAGCCTCTCCCATATGTGACATAGCTCCGAAAAAGCTCACGATAGAAGCTACCAAGCTCTTCCACGTGTTCCCTATTTAAATAAAGTTACGTGAAGTGTTTTCATGCGAAGTATATTTACACAGAAATGTAACGTGTCGATTTTATAAGCAAATAAAAAGGGGGACTATATTGTGAGGCGTAATGATACGAGGAGTAAAACGTCCGCGCAGTAACTCCTAAAGGTTATTGACGGAAGTGAGCGGGGGAAGTCTTTAGGAGTTACTACGCGGACGCTGTGCTCCTCGTATCATTACGCCTCACAATATAGTCCCCCTTTTTATTTGCTTATAAAATCGACACGTTACATTTCTGTGTAAATATACTTCGCATGAAAACACTTCACGTAACTTTATTTAAATAGGGAACACGTGGAAGAGCTTGGTAGCTTCTATCGTGAGCTTTTTCGGAGCTATGTCACATATGGGAGAGGCTGCGTATGTGCTCCGTTTGCGTGACAGAGCGCGCGGACAATGACCAGACGGGGATATATTAACTCGACTAAAGTGAGGTAAGAACATATCTTAGTATATAAAAACGGTGGCCTATTCCTTTAAATTTGTGGCGTTTTCAAAATAAAAGCCATAAATTTGTGGCTTTTTCAAAATAAAAGTCTTAAATTTGTGGCGTTTTCAAAATAAAAGCCTTAAATTTGTGACGTTTTCAAAATAAAGTCTTAAATTTGTGGTGTTTTCAAAATAAAAGCATTAAATTTGTTAGTCTGTCTGTCTCCCACACAGGAAATGAGTCTTTCCTGCTCCACATGGATACCAAACATGTCAGCATTAGTGAATGAATCAGCGTGGGAATCACCACTTGTTGCCGGTGAAATGTGCCGTAAAACCCGAAGTGGACGTGACTCCGTTGCCGTGGGTTTCGGGTAGTGGGGGAGGGGCTTCTCTGAGCGAAGTCTCTGCTTCATTAGGCTGCGTTTAAACAGCGTTTACGGTGAGTTTACACAAGAAACACACGCGAGGCTCGTAAATCCCATTCCTCCTGAACCAGGCAGGGCGGGAACTTTCCACCAGCGCCAGGCACGAACCTGGGCTCATGTTTCCACAGCGCATGAAGCCCTGATGAAGCCTCACACCGGCCCTGATGAAGCCTCACACCGGCCTAAGCCCAGTGAGGGATGGCGATGGGGGCGTTGTTGGTCATGTGTGTTGGTTTAAGGCGTGTTTAAGGCGTGTTTTCGGGGTGGTACTCACAGTGGGGGCTCTCCTTGGCGATGGGGGCGTTGTTGGTCATGTGTGGTCGTTTTGGGCGTGTTTAAGGCGTGTTTTCGCGGTCGTACTCACAGTGGGGGCTCTCCTTGGCGATGGGGGCGTTGTTGGTCATGTGTGGTCGTTTTGGGCGTGTTTTAGGCGTGTTTTCGGGGTGGTACTCACAGTGGGGGCTCTCCTTGGCGATGGGGGCGTTGTTGGTCATGTGTGGTCGTTTTGGGCGTGTTTTAGGCGTGTTTTCGGGGTGGTACTCACAGTGGGGGCTCTCCTTGGCGATGGGGGCGTTGTTGGTCATGTGTGGTCGTTTTGGGCGTGTTTTAGGCGTGTTTTCGGGGTGGTACTCACAGTGGGGGCTCTCCTTGGCGATGGGGGCGTTGTTGGTCATGTGTGTTGGTTTTGGGCGTGTATAGGGTGTGTTTAAGGCGTGTTTTCGGGGTGGTACTCACAGTGGGGCTCTCCTTGGCGCCCGCCCGCAGCAGCAGCTTGGTGATGGGGGTGTTGTTGGTCATGTGTGTTGGTTTAAGGCGTGTTTAAGGCGTGTTTAAGGCGTCGTACTCACAGTGGGGGCTCTCCTTGGCGCCCGCCCGCAGCAGCAGCTTGGCGATGGGGGCGTTGTTGGTCATGTGTGGTGGTTTTGGGCGTGTTTAAGGCGTGTTTTCGGGGTGGTACTCACAGTGGGGCTCTCCTTGGCGCCCGCCCGCAGCAGCAGCTTGGCGATGGGGGCGTTGTTGGTCATGTGTGTTGGTTTAAGGCGTGTTTAAGGCGTGTTTTCGGGGTCGTACTCACAGTGAGGGCTCTCCTTGGCGCCCGCCCGCAGCAGCAGCTTGGCGATGGGGGCGTTGTTGGTCATGTGTGGTCGTTTTGGGCGTGTTTTAGGCGTGTTTTCGGGGGCGTACTCACAGTGGGGGCTCTCCTTGGCGATGGGGGCGTTGTTGGTCATGTGTGGTCGTTTTGGGCGTGTTTAGGGCGTGTTTTCGGGGTGGTACTCACAGTGGGGGCTCTCCTTGGCGCCCGCCCGCAGCAGCAGCTTGGCGATGGGGGCGTTGTTGGTCATGTGTGTTGGTTTAAGGCGTGTTTAAGGCGTGTTTTCGGGGTGGTACTCACAGTGGGGGCTCTCCTTGGCGCCCGCCCGCAGCAGCAGCTTGGCGATGGGGGCGTTGTTGGTCATGTGTGTTGGTTTAAGGTGTGTTTAGGGCGTGTTTTCGGGGGCGTACTCACAGTGGGGGCTCTCCTTGGCGCCCGCCCGCAGCAGCAGCTTGGCGATGGGGGCGTTGTTGGTCATGTGTGGTCGGTTTAAGGCGTGTTTAAGGCGTGTTTTCGGGGGCGTACTCACAGTGGGGGCTCTCCTTGGCGATGGGGGCGTTGTTGGTCATGTGTGTTGGTTTAAGGCGTGTTTAAGGCGTGTTTTCGGGGTGGTACTCACAGTGAGGGCTCTCCTTGGCGATGTTGTTGGTCATGTGTGGTCGTTTTGGGCGTGTTTAAGGCGTGTTTTAGGCGTGTTTTCGGGGTCGTACTCACAGTGGGGGCTCTCCTTGGCGATGGGGGCGTTGTTGGTCATGTGTGGTCGGTTTAAGGTGTGTTTAGGGCGTGTTTAAGGCGTGTTTAAGGCGTGTTTTCGGGGTGGTACTCACAGTGGGGGCTCTCCTTGGCGATGGGGGCGTTGTTGGTCATGTGTGGTCGTTTTGGGCGTGTTTAAGGCGTGTTTTCGCGGTCGTACTCACAGTGGGGGCTCTCCTTGGCGCCCGCCCGCAGCAGCAGCTTGGCGATGGGGGCGTTGTTGGTCATGTGTGGTCGTTTTGGGCGTGTTTAAGGCGTGTTTAAGGCGTGTTTTCGCGGTCGTACTCACAGTGGGGGCTCTCCTTGGCGCCCGCCCGCAGCAGCAGCTTGGCGATGGGGGCGTTGTTGGTCATGTGTGTTGGTTTAAGGCGTGTTTTCGGGGGCGTACTCACAGTGGGGGCTCTCCTTGGCGCCCGCCCGCAGCAGCAGCTTGGCGATGGGGGCGTTGTTGGTCATGTGTGTTGGTTTAAGGCGTGTTTAAGGCGTGTTTTCGCGGTCGTACTCACAGTGGGGGCTCTCCTTGGCGCCCGCCCGCAGCAGCAGCTTGGCGATGGGGGCGTTGTTGGTCATGTGTGTCTGTTTAAGGCGTGTTTAGGGCGTGTTTTCGGGGTGGTACTCACAGTGGGGGCTCTCCTTGGCGCCCGCCCGCAGCAGCAGCTTGGCGATGGGGGCGTTGTTGATCATGTGTGTTGGTTTAAGGCGTGTTTTAGGCGTGTTTTCGCGGTGGTACTCACAGTGGGGGCTCTCCTTGGCGCCCGCCCGCAGCAGCAGCTTGGCGATGGGGGCGTTGTTGGTCATGTGTGGGCGTGTTTAAGGCGTGTTTTAGGCGTGTTTTCGGGGGCGTACTCACAGTGGGGGCTCTCCTTGGCGCCCGCCCGCAGCAGCAGCTTGGCGATGGGGGCGTTGTTGGTCATGATGCTGATGTCCAGCGGCGTCAGGCCTTGGCAGTTGGGCGTGTTCAGGTCCAGTTCTTCGGGGCTGAACTGAAACAGGAGGATCTGAACCGTGTCCAGGTCCTGCTGCTCCACCGCCTCGAACAGCACCTCGCTGTACTGGGCCGTCTGAGACACAGAGACGGGGTCGCTTCAGTTTATTATCAATCAATCAATCAATCAATCAATCAATCAATCAATCAATCAATCAATCAATCAATCAATCAATCAATCAATCAATCAATCAATCAATCAATCAATCAATCAATCAATCAATCAAACTTTATTTATAAAGCGCTTTTCAAACCGAAAGGTCTCACAAAGTGCTTTACAGATACAACATTTAAAACAACGCGCCTGCACAACCTCCCATATACATTATATATTAGGATTAAATAAATAGATTAGTCAGTTAAAGCTCAGCTAAAAAGGTGGGTCTTGAGCTGCTCTTAAAAACATGAACGTTCTCCTCAGCCCTAAGAAAACAGTTTCCCATTTTTCACATTTATTTCCACATTTTTCCTTGTTTTTCCCTCCATCCGCCCTCATCTGTGTCACCTACGGTCATGTGATCTGGGTCATGACCGAGAGGACGAGATCGCGAATACAAGCGGCCGAAATGAGTTTCCTTCGCAGGGTGGCTGGGGGTGAGGAGCTCAGTTACCCGAGAGGAGCTCGGAGAAGAGTCGCTGCTCCTTCACGTCGAAAGGAGCAGCTGAGGTGGCTCGGGCATCTGTTCCGGATGCCTCCTGGTCGCTCCTGGTAGCTGGAGGAGGTGTGGCCTCGGGGTCAGAACAGCTGGAGGAGGTGTGGCCTCGGGGTCAGAACAGCTGGAGGAGGTGTGGCCTCGGGGTCAGAACAGCTGGAGGAGGTGTGGCCTCAGGGTCAGAACAGCTGGAGGAGGTGTGGCCTCGGGGTCAGAACAGCTGGAGGAGGTGTGGCCTCAGGGTCAGAACAGCTGGAGGAGGTGTGTGTGGATCGGGAAGTTTGGGCATCTCTGCTGAGACTGCTGCCCCCGCGACCCGGCCCCGGATAAAGAGGATGAAGATGGATGAATGGTATCCACCACTATATTTATCTATGTATCTATTTGTACAATCTTTCCCCCTTTTCCCTCACATTTCTTTTTTTCAATCTTTTCCATTAACAAAAAAAAAAAAAAAAATCCACACTATTTTTTCCCACTTTCCCACTTTCCCCCATTTTTTCCTCATTTTAATTTTTTTTTTTTTTTTTTTTTCCAAATTTCTTCCCCATATTTATTTTGGTTTAATTATTTAAAATAAAAATCAATTTTAAGGCTTTGGAAAAAATAATTCTTCTAAAATACTGTGTCCACGTTCATGTGACTGTGGTTCATACGTGCTGAGGTCAGTTCAAAAGTTTCCCATTGTTTCCAGTTTGCTTTAAAGGGGGGGGGACTTGTTCAAGCTTTCCCTCATGTTATTCTGTCACTCCCTCATTAAAAACATGCCTGAAGTGTTGCCTTGGCACATTCACGTATTTCTGAGTAATCTGTAAAAACTCTGATGGCGGCCATTTTAGGGATAGGTTTGCCTGAGTCCTCCTAGGAACGCCCCCACCTCCTGGAGACGCCTCCGAGCTTTGGTCACCAGCCGAGTAACCAACCACTGCTCCTCAGCAGAACCCCCTCCCCACTGATGCCACAGACAGCGTGTGGAGGGGGCGTGTCTAAAGGCTCAGAGGTTCGTGTCCTCTGAACTCCCGCCTGAACCGAGAGGATCTGTTTCCTCACGTCAACGGATCTTTTTTAGCATTTTTTTTGTTGGGTATTCAACTCATTTTTGTAATTTTTTTTGTAAATTTTTTGTAATTTTTTTTTGTGTCAAATTTTTATCAAATTCTTGTCATATTTTTTGTATTTTTTCTTCAATTTTTTAATACTTTTTTTTTTTTCATTTTTTTGTCAAATTTTTATCACTTTTTTATTACATTTTTGTAATTTTTCTGTCACATTTTTGTCACTTTTTTTCAATTTTTTGTCAATTTCTTGTGACATTTTTTCCCCTTTTTCATCAATGTTTTCTCACTTTTTGTCACATTTCCATCATTGTTTTCGTCTCCGTTTTGTTGCTTTTTCACAGCTTTTTTCCAGAAGCTTTTGGATTGGGGTAAAGCCAAACTGGAGAAAAAGCTCTCGGTTCAGGCGGGAGTTAAGGGGTTCTTAAAGAGACAGAGGCCTATTTCAAGACATTCACTACAGCCATTTTGAGAGAGACATTTTATACAAGGCAGTTATTCTAATTTACTGCATTTACAGACCAACAGAAGGTTTGTCATCATTGTAGTGAGATATAGATGGTGCTGTGGGACTGACTCTTTAAATTATCCACATTTCCCTCCTGTTTCAAGGAGATAAAACCACCTTTTGCATCGCGTGTTAAAAAGTGGAGTTTGTCGCTGAGTCTGTGTAAACCTTCGTTATTATTTCTTCCTGTTCGTGTCTGACCGGAGACGCCGAAGCTGTTAGTGACGGTGTTAACGACGCTCCGCTCGCAGCCAGCAGCGCCTCCAGCTCCTCCAGCTCCTCCAGCTCCTCCCTGCACCTGAGATGATCCTCCTGCCAGACTCAAACCTGCTCTCCTCTCTCTCCGTCTGCGCCTCGTGATCACTCAGAGGATTTCACACTTTTCACACTCGGAGCCTCTCCAACGACCTGCTCCACAGACAAAGCCACGGTTTGAAGAGAGCGGAGGCGGATCGGGACGAGAGGAGAACGTTTACGGGTGAACGGAAACCTCCACGTTCTTCATGTTTTCAGACAGAAGAACGTCTGCTTTATTTGGGGGGAAATAGTTGAATGTCTTGGTCTAGGAATGAAAGCTCAAGATGAAGCGTAATCATCAAACTGATCAGAGATTTGTGGATGATTCAAGCACTCGGGTTTGTGCAGATAAAGGCACCATGAGGACGGTTTCACATCAGATTAGCTTGGTGCACGGTGTGGCTATGCTAGTTCCTCTGACCTGAAGGTGTGAGCGCCTGGACTTCCTGTCTGTGTTCTTTTCCTGGAATAATAATCATATTTTCTAAAGATTATGTTGTGGGCGGTGAGTTCCCGGTAGATGATCATGAAGGATTGATAGTTTGTCTTGAAGCTAAAGGCTAACATGCTATAAAAGAATATATATAAAGGCACTATTTCAAGTTGTGTAAAGCATTAACCCCTTAACTCCCACCTGAACCGAGCACGTTTTCTCGACGAAAACAATGATGGAAATGTGGCAAAAATGTCACAAAAATGTCACAAAAAATGACCAAAAAATTACAAAAATGTGACAAAAAATTGATGAAAAAGGAACGAAAAATTGATGAAAAAGTGGCAAAAATGTGATAAAAAGTCACAAGAAATTGACCAAAAATGGACGAAAAATGACAAGAAAATATGATAAAAATTTGACCAAAAAATGGCAAAAATGTGACAAAAAATTGACGAAAAAAAATAAAATAAATGTGACCAAAAAATGACAAAAAAGATGAAAAAAAAAATCTGATGACGTGAGGAAAAAAGATCCTCTCGGTTCAGGCGGGAGTTAAGAGGTTAAATTAGCTTCAAGACAAACTCACTGATCCTTATAAACATAAACGTCTCCTCTATGGAAATATTTCTACCAGAAACTCACTGGTCTGAGCTCATCTTAATGGAAATTAATGCGAACAGGAAGTACTAGCGCCCACAGCTTCAGCTCAGAGGAACTAGCGTAGCCACATTGTGCAACAAGCCAATTAAGAGAACAGCCGCTACAAAGCCGACCCTCCAAAAATCCAAGCAGAAACTGTCCGAAAAACTCACAGAAAAATGTCATTTGCATAATAATCTGGAACGAAGTGTAGGTTTGGGTAAAGCCGAGCTGGAGAAAATGTGCTGGGTTCAGGGGTTAAGGGTTAGAGAAGTCTCCATCTGGTCTCCGGGCCTTTCATCCTCCTACATTCTTTACAAACAGCATAGACGAGTTTTTAAACCTCTCGGACACAAATATTGATCCAAACAATAAAAGCTGAAGTTTGTTCTGAGACTCGGACTGTTGCTATGGGGCTGTTGCTATGGGGCTGTCGCTATGGGGTTGTTGCTATGGGGCTGTTGCTATGGGGCTGTTGCTATGGGGCTGTTGCTATGGGGCTGTTCCAGACGTCCGCGCGGACTCCATTGTACATGTTTTGGTGGTTCGTGGGAGTTGTTTTCTTTCTCTAAACCTGTGAGTCTGTTACATAACTGAGTCTGGGCTGAATCACCTCAGTCTCTCTGACTGACGGATGAAAAAACGTCCCGGAGAGAAATGAGCCGCTGTTTACGTCTGAGGACAGAGAGACTCAGAGACTCAGAGACTCAGAGACTCAGAGACTCAGAGACTCGGAGACTCAGAGACTCAGAGACTCAGAGACTCAGAGACTCAGAGACTCGGAGACTCAGAGACTCAGGCTGTATCCGAATGTCCGCACTATCCCCTATATAGTCACTATATAGTCACTATATAGTGGTCACGCCATTTTGTAGAGAAAAAAGTAGGGCACTCGAAATTTCCCACAATGCATCTGGATAAGTAGTGAGCATCGATGGTCACTAAATGGGTCAATATAGACCACAATGCACTGGGAGAGTGGGAGAAGAGCCTGACAGAGACAGGTCTGTGAACTAAACACGACTGAAGTAAATCAGCTGTTTCAGTCGAGTGTTTGTGTTTCTCATGAAGAAACGACCTAAATATAAACGGTTACGGTGAAAAGATGCTAACGTTAGCTGCTAACCTTTAGCTGGAGCTGTTAAATGACCGATAGCTTCATGCTAACGTTAGCTGCTAACCTTTAGCTGGAGCTGTTAAATGACCGACAGCTTCATGCTAACGTTAGCTGCTAACCTTTAGCTGGAGCTGTTAAATGACCGATAGCTTCATGCTAACGTTAGCTGCTAACCTTTAGCTGGAGCTGTTAAATGACCGACAGCTTCATGCTAACGTTAGCTGCTAACCTTTAGCTCGAGCTAAATGACCGACAGCTTCATGCTAACGTTAGCTGCTAACCTTTAGCTCGAGCTAAATGACCGACAGCTTCATGCTAACGTTAGCTGCTAACCTTTAGCTCGAGCTAAATGACCGACAGCTTCATGCTAACGTTAGCTGCTAACCTTTAGCTCGAGCTAAATGACCGACAGCTTCATGCTAACGTTAGCTGCTAACCTTTAGCTCGAGCTAAATGACCGATAGCTTCCTCTCGAATAATCCAAGTCATTCATGTAAAATCCATGTGAAATATAAAGTATCTGACTCATATTTTTCCATAAATATTCCACTGTCTCTGAGTTTGTTTTTTATCACAGAAATACTTTATTCCCGGAGTTTATTGAACTTTTAGCAGATGTAGTCACTCAATCTGCTGCTTTTTCCTTTTTTGTGATGACAGTAACGCCTGTAAAAGTGCCAAAACAGTCGTTCTGTTTCTTAAAATAAACGTTTGTAACAATAAATAAATTCAGATAAAAAAAATTTAAAAAAACATCTGCAGCTGCAGCGCGCCTGACGTCACACAGCGCGGAGAAAGTCGTGGCTTGTGTCCGAATCAGTGACTATATAGTGCGGGCCTATGTAGTGAATGAGGGGTTAGGGACTAGTGTGGACATTCGGATACAGCCTCAGACTCAGAGACTCAGAGACTCAGAGACTCAGAGACTCAGAGACTCAGAGACTCAGAGACTCAGAGACTCAGAGACTCAGACTCTCAGAGACTTAGAGACTCAGAGACTCAGAGACTCAGAGACTGAACCAGATGAACTCGAGTCCAAAGGATTTCTAGGGCGACTTTCTATCAGGAGTTTGATTTCACTTCTATGAATGAGCTTCTTGGCTTGAGGACGGGCCAAAGATGAATCGCAGAAAATGTAGTCCTTTATAAATCATTTCCTATTTCTCTGCGGCCCGGCAGGAAATGCTTCACGGACCGGCGGCGGTCCCCGGCCCGGTGGTTGGGGACCACTGTTCTAGACGACAAAGATTTCAGTATCGGAAAGAGAATCAGAATCTGCGTCCAGTTTTAAACATCAACATTCCCCTGTTTCAGCGACTGATACAAAATGACCTTCACACATTTCCTGCTCTGATCCTCCTGCCTTCATTTGTGCTGGGGGGGGAGGCGCCGCTGGGGGAGGAGGCGCCGCTGGGGGGGGAGGCGCCGCTGGGGGAGGAGGCGCCGCTGGGGGGGGAGGCGCTGGACTCCGGGACAGTTTTCGTTTCACGTGGAAAGATCCGGCTCCTTTGTTCCTCGGGACAAAGGCGTTTGTGGAAGCGCAGAAAACACGTCCGTTTACAGATGCTAACGGGATTACGGCGTCGCTAACGGGATTACGGCGTCGCTAACCGGATCCGCATCGAGCCGAGGGGGGCGGAGCTTCGCACAAAAGGCTAATGAGGACGAGGCCGAACACGGGACGGCGCTCAGACGTGACGGACGGCGAGGACGAGCCATCAGTACGTCGATCGAGATCAATGATGTCACAGGGAGCGGCGGGAAACGACGAGGAGCTACAGGCGGGAAACACAGAGGAGCTAGCTTTACAGGCGGGAAACGCAGAGGAGTTAGCTTTACAGGAGGTAAACACAGAGGAGCTACAGGCGGGAAACACAGAGGAGCTAGCTTTAAAGGAGCAGAGGAGCTAGCTTTACAGGCGGGAAACGCAGAGGAGTTAGCTTTACAGGCGGGAAACGCAGAGGAGCTAGCTCTACAGGCGGGAAACGCAGAGGAGCTAGCTCTACAGGCGGGAAACGCAGAGGAGCTAGCTTTACAGGAGGTAAACGCAGAGGAGTTAGCTTTACAGGAGAGAAACGCAGAGGAGTTAGCTTTACAGGAGGTAAACGCAGAGGAGTTAGCTTTACAGGAGAGAAACGCAGAGGAGTTAGCTTTACAGGCAGGAAACACAGAGGAGTTAGCTTTACAGGCGGGAAACGCAGAGGAGCTAGCTCTACAGGCGGGAAACGCAGAGGAGCTAGCTTTACAGGAGGTAAACGCAGAAGAGCTAGCTTTACAGGCGGGAAACGCAGAGGAGCTAGCTCTACAGGCGGGAAACGCAGAGGAGTTAGCTTTACAGGAGAGAAACGCAGAAGAGCTAGCTTTACAGGCAGGAAACACAGAGGAGTTAGCTTTACAGGCGGGAAACGCAGAGGAGCTAGCTCTACAGGCGGGAAACGCAGAGGAGCTAGCTTTACAGGAGGTAAACGCAGAGGAGCTAGCTTTACAGGAGGGAAACACAGAGGAGCTAGCTCTACAGGCGGGAAACGCAGAGGAGCTAGCTTTACAGGAGGTAAACGCAGAGGAGTTAGCTTTACAGGAGAGAAACGCAGAGGAGTTAGCTTTACAGGAGGTAAACGCAGAGGAGTTAGCTTTACAGGAGAGAAACGCAGAGGAGTTAGCTTTACAGGAGGTAAACACAGAGGAGTTAGCTTTACAGGCGGGAAACGCAGAGGAGCTAGCTTTACAGGAGGTAAACACAGAGGAGTTAGCTTTACAGGCGGGAAACGCAGAGGAGTTAGCTTTACAGGCGGGAAACGCAGAGGAGCTAGCTTTACAGGAGGGAAACACAGAGGAGCTAGCTTTACAGGAGGTAAACACAGAGGAGTTAGCTTTACAGGAGGGAAACGCAGAGGAGTTAGCTTTACAGGCGGGAAACGCAGAGGAGCTAGCTTTACAGGAGGGAAACACAGAGGAGTTAGCTTTACAGGCGGGAAACACAGAGGAGTTAGCTTTACAGGAGGGAAACACAGAGGAGTTAGCTTTACAGGAGGGAAACGCAGAGGAGTTAGCTTTACAGGCGGGAAACGCGGAGGAGCTAGCTTTACAGGAGGGAAACACAGAGGAGTTAGCTTTACAGGAGGGAAACACAGAGGAGTTAGCTTTACAGGAGGGAAACACAGAGGAGTTAGCTTTACAGGAGGGAAACGCAGAGGAGCTAGCTTTACAGGCGGGAAACGCAGAGGAGTTAGCTTTACAGGAGGGAAACGCAGAGGAGTTAGCTTTACAGGAGGGAAACACAGAGGAGTTAGCTTTACAGGCGGGAAACACAGAGGAGTTAGCTTTACAGGAGGGAAACACAAAGGAGCTAGCTTTACAGGAGGGAAACACAAAGGAGCTAGCTTTACAGGAGGTAAACGCAGAGGAGTTAGCTTTACAGGCGGGAAACACAAAGGAGCTAGCTTTACAGGCGGGAAACACAGAGGAGTTAGCTTTACAGGAGGTAAACACAGAGGAGTTAGCTTTACAGGCGGGAAACGCAGAGGAGCTAGCTTTACAGGAGGGAAACGCAGAGGAGCTACAGGCGGGAAACACAGAGGAGTTAGCTTTACAGGCGGGAAACACAGAGGAGCTAGCTTTACAGGAGCAGAGGAGCTAGCTTTACAGGCGGGAAACACAGAGGAGTTAGCTTTACAGGAGGGAAACACAGTTAGCTTTACAGGAGGGAAACGCAGAGGAGCTAGCTTTACAGGAGGGAAACGCAGAGGAGTTAGCTTTACAGGCGGGAAACACAGAGGAGTTAGCTTTACAGGAGGGAAACACAGAAGAGCTAGCTTTACAGGCGGGAAACACAGAGGAGTTAGCTTTACAGGCGGGAAACACAGAGGAGTTAGCTTTACAGGCAGGAAACACAGAGGAGTTAGCTTTACAGGCGGGAAACACAGATGAGCTAGCTTTACAGGCGGGAAACACAGAGGAGCTAGCTTTACAGGCGGGAAACACAGAGGAGTTAGCTTTACAGGTGGGAAACACAGAGGAGCTAGCTTTACAGGCGGGAAACACAGAGGAGCTAGCTTTACAGGTGGGAAACACAGAGGAGTTAGCTTTACAGGTGGGAAACACAGAGGAGCTAGCTTTACAGGCGGGAAACACAGAGGAGCTAGCTTTACAGGCGGGAAACACAGAGGAGTTAGCTTTACAGGTGGGAAACACAGAGGAGCTAGCTTTACAGGCGGGAAACACAGAGGAGCTAGCTTTACAGGTGGGAAACACAGAGGAGCTAGCTTTACAGGAGGGAAACGCAGAGGAGTTAGCTTTACAGGCGGGAAACACAGAGGAGTTAGCTTTACAGGAGGTAAACACAGAGGAGCTAGCTTTACAGGTAGGAAACGCAGAGGAGCTAAAGGCAGGAAACGCAGAGGAGCTAGCTTTACAGGAGGGAAACACAGAGGAGCTAGCTTTACAGGCGGGAAACACAGAGGAGTTAGCTTTACAGGAGGGAAACACAGAGGAGCTAGCTTTACAGGAGGTAAACACAGAGGAGCTAGCTTTACAGGCGGGAAACACAGAGGAGCTAGCTTTACAGGAGGGAAACACAGAGGAGCTACAGACGGGAAACGCAGAGGAGTTAGCTTTACAGGAGGGAAACACAGAGGAGCTAGCTTTACAGGAGGTAAACACAGAGGAGTTAGCTTTACAGGAGGGAAACACAGAGGAGCTACAGGCGGGAAACGCAGAGGAGCTAGCTTTACAGGCGGGAAACGCAGAGGAGTTAGCTTTACAGGCGGGAAACGCAGAGGAGTTAGCTTTACAGGAGGGAAACACAGAGGAGTTAGCTTTACAGGAGAGAAACACAGAGGAGTTAGCTTTACAGGCAGGAAACACAGAGGAGTTAGCTTTACAGGAGAAGAGGAGTTAGCTTTACAGGCGGGACACGCAGAGGAGTTAGCTTTACGGGCGGGAAACACAGAGGAGTTAGCTTTACAGGAGAAGAGGAGTTAGCTTTACAGGCGGGAAACGCAGAGGAGTTAGCTTTACAGGAGGGAAACACAGAGGAGTTAGCTTTACAGGCAGGAAACACAGAGGAGTTAGCTTTACAGGCGGGACACGCAGAGGAGTTAGCTTTACAGGAGAGAAACACAGAGGAGTTAGCTTTACAGGCAGGAAACACAGAGGAGTTAGCTTTACAGGCGGGACACGCAGAGGAGTTAGCTTTACGGGCGGGAAACACAGAGGAGTTAGCTTTACAGGAGAAGAGGAGTTAGCTTTACAGGCGGGAAACGCAGAGGAGTTAGCTTTACAGGAGGGAAACACAGAGGAGTTAGCTTTACAGGAAGGAAACAGAGGAGCTAGCTTTACAGGCAGGAAACGCAGAGGAGTTAGCTTTACAGGAGGGAAACAAAGAGGAGTTAGCTTTACAGGAGGGAAACACAGAGGAGCTAGCTTTACAGGAGGGAAACACAGAGGAGTTAGCTTTACAGGCGGGAAACACAGAGGAGTTAGCTTTACAGGAGGGAAACACAGAGGAGCTAGCTTTACAGGAGCAGAGGAGCTAGCTTTACAGGAGGGAAACACAGATGAGTTAGCTTTACAGGAGGTAAACGCAGAGGAGCTACAGGCGGGAAACGCAGAGGAGCTAGCTTTACAGGCGGGAAACGCAGAGGAGTTAGCTTTACAGGAGGGAAACGCAGAGGAGCTACAGGCGGGAAACGCAGAGGAGCTAGCTTTACAGGCGGGAAACGCAGAGGAGCTAGCTTTACAGGCGGGAAACGCAGAGGAGTTAGCTTTACAGGCGGGAAACGCAGAGGAACTAGCTTTACAGGAGGGAAACGCAGAGGAGTTAGCTTTACAGGAGGGAAACGCAGAGGAGTTAGCTTTACAGGCGGGAAACACAGTTAGCTTTACAGGCGGGAAACGCAGAGGAGTTAGCTTTACAGGCAGGAAACGCAGAGGAGTTAGCTTTACAGGAGGGAAACACAGAGGAGCTAGCTTTACAGGAGGGAAACACAGAGGAGTTAGCTTTACAGGCGGGAAACACAGTTAGCTTTACAGGCGGGAAACGCAGAGGAGTTAGCTTTACAGGCAGGAAACGCAGAGGAGTTAGCTTTACAGGCGGGAAACGCAGAGGAGTTAGCTTTACAGGAGGGAAACGCTAATCTGACGACATTTCACCAGAGCCGCCTTAAAGCTCCACAGTGTTGCTTTAAACTCACCTTTAAAGCTCCACAGTGTGTCTTTTAAAGCTCCAGAGTGTTGCTTTAAACTCACTGAGGCCTTAAAGCTCCAGAGTGTTGCTTTAAACTCACATTTAAAGCTCCAGAGTGTTGCTTTAAACTCACATTTAAAGCTCCAGAGTGTTGCTTTAAACTCACCGAGGCCTTAAAGCTCCAGAGTGTGGCTTTAAACTCACCGAGGCCTTGCGCAGCCGGTCGTTCTTCCCGAAGAAGTACGTGTCTTCGATGGAGGAGCTGCTCCCTCTCAGTTTGTCCGACAGGTTTCGGTAAAGCCGCTTGGCCGCGTTGGGAGACGTGGGGCCGGGACAGCGCCCCCTCTGGGTCAGCTGGAGGGACTGCATCTGCTGCATGGCTCCGCCCCCTCCCACACGCCTGAGGAGACACAAGGAAGATCCACGTGTCAGGAGAAACATCTGAGGTGGGGGAGGTGAATATGGTTCTCAAATGATAAAGGCTTTTCCACAGGCAGATGGCGCAGACTGGCTGCCTCGTCTACCCCAGGGCAGATGTGGCTACAGGAGTCGTTTACCACCACCAAGTCTGGAGTGAGTGAATAATGCCAGAACAGTGCCATATAAAATCAATGCACTCTCACACACACTCTCTTTCATTCTGGCCTATTGTACATGTTTTTAGTGGTCGGGGAAGCCGGAGGAAACCTATGCAGACATGGGAGAACATGCAAACTCCACAGAAACGCCCCGTCCAGGTGGGAATTGAACCCGGGACATCTAGCTGCGTGTGGGCTCTTCGACTGCTGAGGCCAGACCGGGTCTGACCAGTGTTGGCCACGCAGGTCATTTCATATTTCACATCATACCGCGGGACTAAGAGGGGATTCTGCCAATATTAGCATTTAGCTGCTGTTAGCACAACTATAGCTGGTACTAGCATAACTATAGCTGCTGTTAGCACAACTGTAGCTGCTTTTACCACAACTTTAGCTGCTGTTAGCACAACTGTAGTTGCTGTTAGCACAACTGTAGCTGCTGTTAGCACAACTTTAGCTGGCGTTAGCACAACTTTAGCTGGCGTTAGCACAACTGTCGCTGGTGTTAGCATAACATTAGCTGCTGTTAGCACAACTTTAGCTGCTATTTGCACAACTTTAGCTGCTGTTAGCCCAACTATAGCTGCTGTTAGCACAACTTTAGCTGCTATTTGCACAACTGTAGCTGGTGTTAGCACAACTTTAGCTGCTGTTAGCACAACTTTAGCTGCTGTTAGCACAACTATAGCTGCTGTTAGCACAACTTTAGCTGCTGTTAGCACAACTATAGCTGCTGTTAGCACAACTTTAGCTGCTGTTAGCACAACTTTAGCTGCTGTTAGCACAACTTTAGCTGCTGTTAGCACAACTTTAGCTGCTGTTAGCACAACTATAGCTGCTGTTAGCACAACTGTAGCTACTGTTAGCACAACTTTAGCTGCTGTTAGCACAACTGTAGCTGCTGTTAGCACAACTTTAGCTGCTGTTAGCACAACTGTAGCTGCTGTTAGCACAACTGTAGCTGCTGTTAGCACAACTGTAGCTGCTGTTACCGCAACTTTAGCTGCTGTTACCACAACTTTAGCTGCTGTTAGCACAACTTTAGCTGCTGTTAGCACAACTGTAGCTGCTGTTAGCACAACTTTAGCTGCTGTTAGCACAACTTTAGCTGCTGTTACCGCAACTTTAGCTGCTGTTACCACAACTTTAGCTGCTGTTACCACAACTTTAGCTGCTGTTAGCATAACATTAGCTGCTGTTAGCACAACTGTAGCTGCTGTTAGCACAACTATAGCTGCTGTTAGCACAACTTTAGCTGCTGTTAGCACAACTATAGCTGCTGTTAGCACAACTGTAGCTGCTGTTAGCACAACTATAGCTGCTGTTAGCACAACTATAGCTGCTGTTAGCACAACATTAGCTGCTGTTAGCATAACATTAGCTGCTGTTAGCATAACATTAGCTGCTGTTAGCACAACTATAGCTGCTGTTAGCACAACTATAGCTGCTGTTAGCACAACTTTAGCTGCTGTTAGCACAACTATAGCTGCTGTTAGCACAACTATAGCTGCTGTTAGCACAACTATAGCTGCTGTTAGCACAACTGTAGCTGCTGTTAGCACAACTATAGCTGCTGTTAGCACAACTATAGCTGCTGTTAGCACAACTATAGCTGCTGTTAGCACAACTATAGCTGCTGTTAGCACAACTTTAGCTGCTGTTAGCACAACTATTGCTGCTGTTAGCACAACTGTAGCTGCTGTTAGCACAACTATACCTGCTGTTAGCACAACTATAGCTGCTGTTAGCACAACTATAGCTGCTGTTAGCACAACTTTAGCTGCTGTTAGCACAACTTTAGCTGCTGTTAGCACAACTTTAGCTGCTGTTAGCATAACATTAAATGGTAAATGGTCTCAACTTATATAGCGCTTTTCCACCTACATTAGGCACTCAAAGCGCTTTACAGGAAGGATCACTCACTCATTCATACACCAATGTACGCAGACACTGGGGGCAATGTGGGTGAAGTGTCTTGCCCAAGGACACAACGACAGTGTGCACTTTCAGGAGGTGGGATTCGAACACCCGACCTTCCAATCATGAGACGACCTGCTCTACCAGCTGCGCCGCCACTTAGCACAACTTTAGCTGCTGTTAGCACAACTGTAGGTGGTGTTAGCATAATATTAGCTGCTATTAGCACAACTTTAGCTGCTATTTGCACAACTTTAGCTGCTGTTAGCGCAACTTTAGCTGCTGTTAGCACAACTGTAGCTGCTGTTAACACAACTGTCGCTGGTGTTAGCATAACATTAGCTGCTGTTAGCACAACTTTAACTGCTGTTACCACAACTTTAGCTGCTGTTAGCACAACTGTAGCTGCTGTTAGCATAACATTAGCATGTCGCTTAAAGAACAGGCCAGTGTTTTTCCATACTGAGATATGTTCTGAGCTTAGACGAGTTCATGTGTCGCTGTCTGGTGTTCACGCGTGTCCTCAGTCACGTTAGCACAGACGGCGTTAGCATTTAGCCTCTCCTCCTCTATAGCGTTAGCATTTAGCCCCTCCTCCTCTGTAGCTCCAAACCAGGTGGAAACAGAAGCTACCGAGCTCTTCCACGTTTCCCTGTTTAAATATGGCCACGTGAACGGCCTTTTAGCTGCTTCTTTCCTCACTTTATCCACACTTGTCGTCATGGCGGCAGATCTGTCCATTATTTAGATTTCGTTGCCAGTTTTGTCCGTTTCTCTCATATCGGCGTCTCCACAGCAGAGTTTCATTATTCCTTTGTTTTTCCGGTTTATTCTCCAGTTTCAGCTCAGCCTGAATCCACAGAAGAGCTGTTAGTTTCCATCATCCTGACGTGAATGCTTTTGGTTTCCTCCGCGGAGACTCAGACCCTGAAGCTCAGTGTTTATGGTCCGTTATCTCCTCCTGCTCCTTCTCCTTCTGCTTCTCCAGCTTCTCCTGCTCCTCCTCCTCCTCCTCCTCCTCCTGCTTCTCCTGCTTCTCCTGCTCCTCCTGCTCCTCCTGCTCCTCCTGCTTCTCCTGCTCCTCCTGCTCCTCCTGCTCCTCCTGCTCCTCACATGACATCACTTCAGTCTGTAATAACACACTTTATTGTTGAGCGGTTCCTCTGGCGGCCATTTTGTTTCATTATTTCACGGAGATCATCGACATGGAACCACAGCCGGGTCTGAAGGTGGTAAGAAACGTTCACGTCGAGGCTTCAGTCTGAAACTTCTGCTAAACTTCTTGTTTAATAATGTGTCTTATCTTTGTAGCCTCAGCGCCCCCTATGGACCGGTGTTTAACATGCGCTACATTAACTTCATCTGGTTCGTCCACTGTAAATGCCATAGATACAGACGGCATCTCGTCATAGAAGGGGGCGTGGCTTCGCCGAGGGGGAAATAGAATCTTTAGAGAAACAATTTTTCCCTCTTTTTAGCCATTTTCTGGTGGAATATGAACTTATTTATCACATAAATAAAGTCCAGTGTAAATCAGGCCCATATGGATATTTTCTCACAGCAGATTGTTCAGTAGAAGTGAAAAAACGGCAGTTGTACCTAGCGCTAGCTAACCGTTAGCATTAGCCCGATGCTAACATGTAGCATCATGTTAGCATTCTCCGTTATTCATGTATTTATGGGCTGTTGAACCACTTTGCTCCTCCCCATGTCTTTGTATCATTATTTAGTAGAAACTATATTCATGATTCAGCGTTTGTTAAAGTAGTTTTTGAATAATTAGAGAAAGTTTCGATTTTTCTCCAAATTGTTTTCCCCTTAACTGTTTTCAAACATGACCATATATGGGCGATTCCAGAGATGCCGTCTGTATCTATAGATACTCGCCCATATATGG
>NC_136870.1:28155778-28363490 GCF_951799975.1 Gobius niger | reverse complement strand
CGTTTGGTGTCCACGTGTAGCAGGAAAGGCTGTGATCCAAATATGGGCATTTCCTTTGTGGGCGACATTTTGGAAATTTTATTGAAATATTCTTCAAATTTTTTTTGTTTTTTTAGTTTATTTATTTTTTGAAAATTTAGAAAAAAAGAATAGTTGGGAATTTGTTTGGAACATTTGGGACCAGTTTGCTTTTGTTTTAAACGTTTGGAAAATTTTGAATATATTTAAAAATGTTCTTAACGTTAGGATTTGTTTTTGTTTTTTTTGTTTTGATTTTTTTACTTTATGAAATTTTGCACATTTTGCAAAAAAATGTTAAAGTTTGGAAATTTTTGAACGTTTTTTTTTTTGGTAATGTTAAAAACGTTTGGAATTTTTTCAATTTAATTTTTTTTTCCTTAATTTTTTTTAAGAGCAGCTGAACCTGCTGTGACTTCAGTGACATTTGCCTGTTTCACTTTTTCTCTGGTTGTTTTATAAAGTCACTCCAGCTTCAGCTTTTAGTCCCTTTTATATCGTCGTTAAACTAAAGTCATAAAGCCTGTAATGGCTTATGGATGTATTTTGAAAAGACTGCTTCCGGTACCACGGCAATTTCCTGTTAGGGAAGGAAGTGTTTAAATATCATGGCGGGTGGGAAACTTGTATGGTCATGGCACGGCCTAGCGCCTAGCTGAAAGGGGAAAAAAGGTACAGTTTCATTTATCTTTTATCCATGTATTGTTATGAAAATTGTACTAATTTACGGTATGTATTTTTAGCTCTTACGGTGGCGATGTGCTAATGGTTAATAAAAAAGGAAAATGGCACAACCCACTTGTACGCTTGTCTGTCAGCTGGGAGCTATAGTAAGAGCTTTACCGAACATTTGGTGATGGATTCCGGGACCATGGAGCTGGTTGGGACCGACGAGCATGAGTCAACGATTGCGAGGTGTCGGGTGTGGACCGGGAGTCACGTTGGACGGTCAGGCTGTGAACGGGGCGCTCGTTTGGAGCCTCGAAAACAGCAACGGCGACAGCGGTAAAAATTAACTTCACGGAAGTAAGCCAAGCCTATGGACATTGTGAGTACACGCAGCACTTTATATCATCGCAGCAGTGACTTAAACGCCAGTAAGAAGAACGGAGCGGCCACGGATAACTTTTGCAACTTTACATCACTGTTTTGTCATCAAAATTGACCAAAGCTTTTAATACAGAGCAAACTTTGATAAAATGGAGTCAGGGGGAAATTATGATATTGAACAAAGGGACATTTGTGATCAAATAGAAGATGCACAAAAATGTGAAGATCTGCTGCTTTCCCTTTATAATAAATGGAAAATGGACATAAGAGAGTCTCGGAACAAATTAAAGACACACCTGTCTGAAGAAGAGATTTGGAAACTTATTGAAGTGTTAAAGCAAAGCAATAAGGACGTGATTGATCTCTTTGATGAAATGTGTAAAATAATCACTCCATCACTTGATATAAAGAGACGAGTGGAGGCATTTAAGGCAGTCAATAATGAAATACTGTCTATTGCTTACAACAGAGCTGTGGATGATCAGTTTGATGAAGATGCTGAGAAGACCAGGATGCATGAACTGTTGTTTTGTGAATATGCACATTCCATTTATGGTTCCGAGGCCTCTATATCTAATCAATCCGATTGCAATTCTGCAGACTTACTAGCTGTAAAAAGGGTTGAAGCTGCTGCTGAGTTGGCTGTAAAAAGGGCAAACTATGATTTGATGCTTGAGGAAGAAAGGCAAAAGATTGTTATAAGACAATTAGAAGAAAACCAAAGAAAAGAACTTGATGAACAGAAATATGCCCTGGAAAGGCTAAAGGCAACAAGGGAGCTCCGTGTAGCGGAAGTAAGGTTGACATGTTTAAATGAAGAAATCAAAGGCAGCGCTAGTGGATGTCCTGGGAATGGACCATCACTCTCTTCAAATTCGGCTGCGGCCCCAGATATACCAGGTTCTCACAGTGCAACAACTACCCATCTTCCATGGGAACAGGCTACGGCAACCGCCTCCACTTTCAGACCGCCATCTTTTATAACAATTAAGGCTCCGGCTTTACCTACATCTAACTCTGGCGAGCAATCCTGTGCGTCTGCATCAACTCCTACGGGCCCTTCTACTCTTGCTGATTTTTCTTCCCTGGCTCAAAGATTGCAGGACAACATTTCATTAAGTCGACTCCCTGTACCTGAGCCCTTTGTTTTTACGGGCTGTCCTATTCAGTTTATAGAGTGGAAAGCCGCATTTACGACACTTATCAGTCAAAGAACAATAGATCCCACAGAGAAACTATATTATTTGAGAAAATACGTTGGTGGATCTGCCAAACAAGTTTTGGATGGAACATTCTTCCGCAGTGACAGTGAGGCCTTCTCAGATGCTTGGACCAAATTAAATCGCAGGTATGGCCATCCATTTACGATTCAAAGGGCCTTCAGAGAAAGAATAAAATGGTGGCCAAGGATCCATGGGAATGATGCTGAAGGACTGAGAAGTTATGCGGATTTTCTAACCACAATTCTTGAGGCAATGCCTTATGTTACAGGACTGGACATATTAAATGATTGCGAGCAAAATAAAAACTTAATATCTAAATTACCTGATTGGGTTATAGTAAGCTGGAATAGACTAGTGACTCAGAGCTTAAGGCAGAAAAACACCTTTCCAATGTTCAAAGAGTTTGTGTCTTTTATTAGTCTTGAGGCTGACATTGCCTGCAATCCAATAACATCTCTTTATGCACTTCAGCCCAGGAAAATAACAAGCAATACCCTGTCAACGCTAACCTCTCCACTGAAGAAGCCCTTAATGTCCCCAAAATTATCTAGGCCCTGTTGTCTCTTTTGTAATGAAGAATTTCACCAAATATTCGTATGTACTAAATTTAAGGAATTATCTATTAATGAACGGCGTGCATACATCAAGGAAAGGTATTTATGTTTTGGTTGTCTAGGAGAGGGACATGGGGTCAAGGATTGTAGACGACGTCTTCTGTGTGGGGACTGTGGCCTCAGGCACCCTACTGTTTTGCATAATGAACATTTTGTTAAAGACTTTGTGATCCCTGATCCGGAGGACATCACATAACTTGTTGTTTTTAAAAAAAAAAAAAAAAAAAGGGAAAAAAAATGTGTAGAAATGGAAATGAGTGTGATTTTGGTAACCTTTTTTAATATTCAGAATTGTAACTAAATGTATCAGTAATCACTCGTTTTTGTATTACTCGTGATTGCGGGGAGTGTAATGGCTTATGGATGTATTTTGAAAAGACTGCTTCCGGTACCACGGCAATTTCCTGTTAGGGAAGGAAGTGTTTAAATATCATGGCGGGTGGGAAACTTGTATGGTCATGGCACGGCCTAGCGCCTAGCTGAAAGGGGAAAAAAGGTACAGTTTCATTTATCTTTTATCCATGTATTGTTATGAAAATTGTACTAATTTACGGTATGTATTTTTAGCTCTTACGGTGGCGATGTGCTAATGGTTAATAAAAAAGGAAAATGGCACAACCCACTTGTACGCTTGTCTGTCAGCTGGGAGCTATAAAGCCTGTGATGTCGTTTTGTAGCTTTACGTCCACACCAAACGTGTTTTGGGCGTCAAAAACGCGCCTAAAGCCGATAGTTGGACGTTTGTTCTCACTTAAGTCAGACGCTCTGGCCGCGTCAGCTCAGAGTCTGTTCGTAGCATCTTGGAAGCAGCTCTTGCCTGAAATACACCCGCTACATCTCATTGTTGATTAAAAGTCTGCAATAAACCACAGATGTGTGAAGGCTCAGTGTGTGATCGTCATAAAGCTGCTCTGTGTCGTTACGGATTCACTGATGTTATTAGTCCATAATGTTTGTTTACATGGGAGAAAACCGGAGCTCAATGCGAGCTAACTGAGCTAACTGAGCTAACTGAGCTAACTGAGCTAACAGAGGTAACTGAGCGAACTGAGCTAACTGAGGTAACTGAGTTAACTGAGCTAACCGAGCTAACCGAGCGAACCGAGCGAACCGAGCGAACCGAGCTAACTGAGCTAACTGAGCTAACTGAGCTAACCGAGCTAACCGAGCTAACCGAGCGAACCGAGCGAACCGAGCGAACTGAGCTAACACAATGGTTTTCTCCCGGAGCTAACTGTAAATGATGTGAGTAATAAACTAAACATCAGCCCAGCTCAGTGTGTGATCATTGTTCTTTATTGACTTTATTTGTGCATGTTTCTCATTTTCACGTGAGGACCGGAGGTTTAGCTTAGCATTAGCTTTCTCCGGTGCTAATGTTACAACAGGCTCCTCGAGGCCCAAGCACATTCCCAGCGCAGATTCAGCCTCTGAACTAACCTTTCTTTAATCCTGGTGTTTAGATAAGAAACACTGATGTGTCTTTGTAAAAGTCCCAGAGCTGCTGTAGCTCCGGTTCACCATGAAGCTGAACCTCCGTGACTCGTTTACATCTGTGGGGCCGACAGAACATCTGCCCCGGGGGCTCAGCATCAACGTCACTGTGGGGGGGAAACTCCTGATTGGTCGACGCTTGCGAATTTCTCCAAAAAGTTCAACATTTCCCAACACGAGCGTCAAAAGCTCACCAAGCGCGAAAAGCTTCAAAACGCGCCGCCCTGGAGGCGCGTGAGGCGCTGCGGGACCTCCTGACGCCCCCTGAGGCGCCTCCTCCAATGTAAACCTGACGCTTTGGAGGCGGCGCCGCGTTTGGTGTGGACGCATCATTAGAGTAAATGATTCTTTCAGCAGCTAACCTACTAGCGGCTAATGCTAACGCTAATGTGTGTTTTTAAACTGACAGAATCGTTCATTAGGCCAAACGCTGAACATGTTTTTACTTTAAGTGCGTAATACACGACCACCAGGGGGCGCTGCTTCCTCAGTCATGAGCCCTGACAGACCTTCCAGTCGTCCTCTGACAGCGATGAAGAGCGGACTTGTTCCTGAGGTTCTGACACTGGTTTGGAATATTTCATCTCCAGAACGAGAAACATTCCTTTTCCCCACATACACTAATGCAATATTTAACTCCGCCAAAAGGGGGCGCTGCTCAGCAAAAGCTCCCGGATGTTGCTCCATCTATGAGACACGAGATCGAGCTAATATCAATATTCTTTTGCCTGTTAATCCTGTTATACTTGTTGTTTTTGTTGTTCTTCCTGAATAAGACAGAGCTCATCTCCCTGATCTGACTGTTTCTGTGCCGGCGGTGAGAGTTCAGAGCGAGAGGGAGGGGGCAGTGATTCAGCCTGAGTCACCGATGTTCTCCGAGCTGAAGAGCGTGTACGACAAACACGGCCGAGAGAAAAGGATCACGGGGAAAAGTCACGCAGAGAAACGCGTTAACACGGCGGGAACACGTGTAGTATCACTTTGGAAACAGGAAACGAGTAAAAATCACCAAAAACAGAGGGTTATCTGAGGTCACGGTTACCAGAGGAGTCGATACAGCTGATCTCAGATACAAACACTCGAAATCAGACAAAGGAACTTATACTTGTTCCATGAGAGGGTTAATCATCAGAACTGACCTGCTCCAACTTTAGATTAAATCTCCTCATTCTTTATTCATTAACCTCTTAACTCTCGCCTGAACCCAGAGCGTTTTCTCCAGTTCAGCTTTACCCAAATCCTGTAGGCCAGTGTAACACCTCATTTGAAAGACCTACAAAACTCATCTAAATGGATCTTTTTCCTCACATCATCACATTTTTTCCATCTTTTTTGGGGGGGTTTCAACTCATTTTTGTCATTCTTTCACATTCTTTGTCACATTTTTTTGTCGTAATTTTTGTAATTTTTTGTAATATTTTTGTAATTGTTTGTAATTTTTAGTCATATTTTTTGTTACATTTTTTGTCATTTTTTGTCACATTTTTTGTCTTTTTTTGTCTTTTTTGTCATTTTTTGGTCTTTTTTTTGACAATTTTTGTCATTTTTTGTCACAATTTTTGAAATTTTTTGTCATTTTTTTGTCTAATTTTTTGTCTAATTTTTTGTCTTTTTTGACATTTGTTGTCACATTTTTGTAATTTTTTAGTCATTTTTTGTCACATTTTTTGTCATATTTTTGGTCATTTTTTTGTCATTTTTTGTCATTTTTTGTCACATTTTTTGTCACATTTTTTGTCATTTTTTGTCTTTTTTGTAAATAGTAAATGGTCTCAACTTATATAGTGTAATTAATTTTTGTCATTTTTTGTCTTTTTTTTGGTCTTTTTTGAAGATTTTTTTGTCATTTTTTGTCACATTTTTTGTCACATTTTTTGTCACATTTTTTGTAATTTTTGTCTTTTTTGTCTTTTTTTGTCATTTTTTGTCTAATTTTTTGTCACATTTATTGTCTTTTTTTTGTCTTTTTTTGACATTTTTTTCATTTTTTGTCACATTTTTGGTCATTTTTGTCTTTTTTGTCATTTTTTGTCTAATTTTTTGTCACATTTATTGTCTTTTTTTTGTCTTTTTTTGACATTTTTTTCATTTTTTGTCACATTTTTGGTCATTTTTGTCTTTTTTGTCATTTTTTGTCTAATTTTTTGTCACATTTATTGTCTTTTTTTTGTCTTTTTTTGACATTTTTTTCATTTTTTGTCACATTTTTGTCAGAGAGCCGGCCAGTATTAGAGATTTTACGGTAATCGATTACTAAAATAGTTGTCGACTATTTCAATAATTGATTAGTCGTCGATTAATTGATTACTCGTTTCAGCCCTTCCACTTATACTCCCGTTAACACAGTAAATATCTGCAGCACATTTTACATATTTCTGCAAGAATCCGGCTTCATCCTGGTTATATTCAGCTTGTTCATATCTGCAGCTGGAGGTCGTTCTGAGCCCGAGACAAAGACTCACATGGGAACGACCAGAGGTGACGTTTTGAAACGGTACAAACGCTTTAAAGGCAGAGCTTCACCGCGAGCTCCTCCAGTCCTGATGAAAACTCCAAGGACGAGCCGTGTCACGCCTACGTCAGCCGTTTCTACGCCTCGTCGCTCCCTCCTGCTCCCGGAGCTGCAGGAGGAGCTCTGGACGAGAGCCTCACACGCCAGGACGAGAGCCTCACACGCCAGGACGAGAGCCTCACACGCCAGGACGAGAGCCTCACACGCCAGGAGCAACGCTGAGGAGCACAGACTTCACAGACTCCACAGACTCCACCGTTTTACCCAGAGACGCCGGAACAAAGAGACTCTCGGATAAATCAATACGACTGTGATTGTGCAATAAAGTCTTTTCTTCTGCTTCACATCGGGCTTTCATTCCTCTCTCGAACAACATCTCCACGGCCGCACAGGCTCCAAAAAACAAAAAATCAACAAAAATGTGACAAAAATTCAACAAAAATTCAACAAAAATTCAACAAAAATGTGACAAAAATGTGACAAAAATGTGACAAAAATTCAACAAAAAATCAACAAAAATGTGACAAAAATTCAACAAAAATTCAACAAAAATTCAACAAAAATTCAACAAAAATTCAACAAAAATGTGACAAAAATGCAACAAAAATGTGACAAAAATGCAACAAAAATGTGTCCAAATGTTTCACCTGATCGTTAATCTAGACAAATCATCTCCGCTTCCAGACGCCTTAACGAGACAGTCATGTGACCATGCTAACTAGCATAGAGGCTATAATGTGATCCGTCTGAGCAAATCTGTCACAAAACTAAACCGCACATTTGAAGCTGGTCCATTATTTATTTATTTAGGACAGTTTTGTCTCATTTTGAAACAGTTTTTCTCGGTTTCACAGATGTTCAGATTCAGGCTGAAAACAGATGTTTTTACCGTGAATCTGACTCTGATGTTTTATTTCTTTGATCTGTTTTCTGTGAAGCTCTTTGGTTATGAATTGTGCTCAAATAAACCTTGTCCTATAAACTCAGCTTTAACCTCTTCACCCCCACATGGACCGAGTTTGGCTTTACCCAAATCTAAAAGCTTCTTCAAAACTCAACAAAGAGCCACAAAAAAGTGACATAATAAACCTCAAAACAAACCTTCAAAAACACAAACAATCCTCTGGCCTGGAGGCTGTAAACTGCAGTCCAGACGCCTTTAGATTTGGGTAAAGCTGGTACAGACTGACCTGAGGGCTGCTGAGGCGCAGTCTCCTGGTACAGACGGGTTTAGATTTGGGTAAAGCCGGTTTAAACTGACCTGAGGGCTGCTGAGGCGCAGTCTCCTGGTACAGACTGGTTTAGATTTGGGTAAAGCCGGACAGACTGACCTGAGGGCTGCTGAGGCGCAGTCTCCGCGCGCCTCGCTCCAGGCGGCTCAGGAGCCTCAGTTTGGACGAGCTCTGCAGGAAACGCTCGTCCTCGTGGAGCGGCTTCTTCTTCCTCAGAGTGACCGTCGCCTCCTCCGGCGCCTCCTCCGCCTCGCCGCCGCCGCCGCCGCACCTGGTCGCCGCGGGAGACAGGCCCCGCCCCTGCAGAGAACCTGAGACGCAGAAACACGAGACGAGGCGTCAGAGGAGCCGGAGGACGAGGTTCACCGCTCGCTTAAAACACTTTCAGTTTAAAGATTTTTCATTTCCACATTTTTCAAGATTTTCACTTTTCCCTTATTTTCCTCAATTTATTCCTAATTTTCCACATTTTTTCCCACATTTATTATTTTTTACAATTTCTCCCCTATTTTTTGTCCCCATTTCTATTTATTTTGTTTTCATTGTTTTTTCCCCAGTGTTTTTTCCTAATCATTTTTTCCTATTTTAACATTTTTTTTCTTTTTTTCCTCCACATTTGACCCATTTTTTCCCTCATTTTTCTCAATTCTTTCCTAATTTCCCCCATTTTTTTTACATTTATTTTCACTTTTTCCCAGTTTTTTCCCATATTTCTTGACACTGGAGAAAAAAGTCAATCAATGAAAAAAAATCTACAAAAAACTACGAATAAAATGTCAAAAATTGGACAAAAAAATGGACAAAAAATGACGAAAAAATGACAGAAAAAATGACAGAAAAAAAGACGAAAAATCTATAAAAAAATACGAAAAAATGACCAAAAAAAAGACTAAAAATTGACCAAAAAAGACAAAAAATGACAGAAAAAATTACGAAAAATGAGAAAAAAAGGACAAAAAAAGGACGAAAAATGTGACAAAAAGTAAAAAAAAAATGAAGGAAAAAAATTACAAAACAGTGAAAAAAAATTCTTGACACTGGAGAAAAAGTCAATCATGTAAATGTGTTTTTTCCAAACAGCGATTTCGATTAGATTTTTTTAGACGATTTAAACTCATTTCATTCCAGTACGAGGAAAAAAGATCAGGGATAGAGTCCAGCTTTAGTCCAGTCTGGGTCCATGTTTGAGTCTGGGTCTGGGTCTGGGTCTGGGTCTGGTCTGGGTCTGGGTCTGGTCTGGGTCTGGTCTGGGTCTGGGTCTGGTCTGGGTCTGGTCTGGTTCTGGGTCTGGTCTGGGTCTGGGTCTGGGTCTGGGTCTGGTCTGGGTCTGGTCTGGGTCTGGGTCTGGTCTGGTTCTGGGTCTGGTCTGGGTCTGGGTCTGGGTCTGGTCTGGGTCTGGGTCTGGTCTGGGTCTGGGTCTGGTCTGGGTCTGGGTCTGGGTCTGGTCCAGTGTGTGGTGTTTATTACTGCAGACAAAGAGCTCATAAAAAATGGACGAGTCTCTTCTGCTCCACAGAAACATGAGCCTCATTATTACAGAAACACAAACGTCTCCTTTAAAAACAGATTTAACTCAGGATATTCTGTTTTCTTTAATAATAATAATAATAATAATCACTGTGTGGAGTTTAAACACCGTATCTTCCATTCTAATGAAACACAAACATTTTCAGCAAATTGAGCCTTAACCTCTTAACTCCCGCCTGAACCGAGCACATTTTCTCCAGTTTGGCTTTACCCCAATCCAAAAGCTTCTGGGAAAAAGGTGAGAAAATAGCAACAAAACTGAGACGAAAACAATGATGGAAATGTGACAAAAAATGATAAAAAATGACAAAAAATTGACGAAAAATGACAAAAAAATGACAAAAAAAATGACGAAAAATTACGAAAAAAATAACAAAAAAATAACAAAAAAATGACAAAAAATGACAAAAAATGACCAAAAAAATGACCAAAAAATGACAAAAAATGACAAAAAAAATGACGAAAAATGACGAAAAAAATAACAAAAAAATAACAAAAAAATGACAGAAAATGACAAAAAAATGACAAAAAAATGACGAAAAAAATAACAAAAAAATGACAAAAAAAGACAAAAAAATTGACAAAAAGTGAAACAAAAATGAAGGAAAAAAATTACAAAAAAGTTACAAAAATGACTTGAATACCCAAAAAAATGACGTGAGGAAAAAGATCAATTTAGTTTTGTAGGTCTTAGCTTTCAAATGAGGCGTTACACTGGCCTACAGGATTTGGGTAAAGCTGAACTGGAGAAAATGCTCTCGGTTCAGGCGGGAGTTAAGAGGTTAAACAAAAGTGAACTCAGTGTTTTACTGTTTCACTTTTACATTTATAAATCCAATGCTTGTTTTGTTTGGATCTCAGTGCGACGTCATTCATTTTTCTTTTGTCGTTGAATATTATAAAATTACTTCTTTTTTTTTTTACATTGAGAACTACTACATTCATAACTAGTTTATATGTTTAGTTATTGTTCCTTTCCCTCCTGTCTCTCTTCCCCACTTGTTTCATGGGCTCGCTGCCTCTGTCTGACGCCGGTGTTACAGCGCCCTCTGGTGGACATTAGACAAATCAACAGGCTGCGCAGGTCAGACAGATTGAAGTCCAATTGAAGCCATTGAAGTAAAGCATCACTTTCTACATACAGTGTGTACATCATATACACTGGGAATCTTAAATTAGATAAATCTCTTAACCCCCTAACTGAACCTGAACCGAGCACATTTCCTCCAGTTTGGCTTTACCCCAATCCAAAAGATTCTGGAAAAAAGGTCAGACGAAAACAGTGATGGAAATGTGACAAAAAAGTGATGAAAAATGTACGAAAAAGTGGCAAAAATGTCACAAAAATGTCAAAAGAAATTGACAAAAATATGAAAATAATGTGATAAAAATTTGACAAAAAAATGACAAAAAATTGACAAAAAATTGACAGAAATGTGATAAAAATGTGACAAAAAAAATTACAAAAAATTACAAACAATTGACAAAAAATGGACAAAAATGTGACAAAAAAATGTGACAAAAAATGTGACAAAAATGTGACAAAAATGTGACAAAAAAATTACAAAAATATGAAAAAAATGTGATAAAAAAATGACAAAAAAAATGACACAAAAGTTACAAAAATGAGTCGAATACCCAACAAAAAAATTATGTGAAAAAAATCTGATGACGCGAGGAAAAAGATCCTCTCGGTTCAGGCGGGAGTTAAGAGGTTAATTCAAGTAGATTTAAGTCATTTCATCCTTTAGATGATTATTCTTTTAGGATTATGGCCTAAAAGCTGCTCTGTTAAGACATTTAAAGGAACTGACAGTATTTTTCATATTTCTAGAGTACTTTAACAGGCATTTCATCTCTGATTTGAGTCAAAATCATCTCGAGGGCCAGAGTTTGATGACGGATCAGGGTCAGTGTTAGGGCCGGGGACGACACTGACAGTTACCATGGAGATCCGCCATCTTGGCAGCTGTTAGCATACATTTCCACTGACTAGCATTAGCTAAAAACCGTATAAAAAGTGGAGAAGAAGCCGTGGGTCACAGCTGGTAAATATGTCCAGCTCACTACAGTGTCCAGGTGTGTTAATGTGAACAATAACTCCAGTATTTTAAAATCTCCATTAGTTTATAATCGCTGCTGATCCCAGAATGCTGTGTTCACATTCCCACATTTTATAAGATTTGTCGTCAAGAACCAGGAAACAGAACTGAGGTGAAACAACCAAGATGCTTCCTTTGAATACGAAAGGGCAGGACAAAAAACACATTCATTTTTCTCCTTTTTAACCCCACACCCTTTTTATCTTCCTTTTTCCCAATTTTTTCCACTTTTTTTCACCTTGTCTTTCACTTTTTTTTCTTTACCCCTTAACTCCCGCCTGAACCGAGCACATTTTCTCCAGTTTGGCTTTACCCCAATCCAAAAGCTTCTGGAAAAAGGGTGTGAAAAAGAAACAAAACTGAGACGAAAACAATGAAAATGTCACAAAAATGTCACAAAAATTTGACAACAAAATGATGAAAAAATGACAAAAAAATGACGAAAAAATGACAAAAAAATGACAAAAAAATGACAAAAATGTGATGAGAAAATTACAAAAAATGACCAAAAAAAATGACGAAAAAGTTACAAAAATGAGTTGAATACCCGACAAAAAAATAATGGAAAAAAAATCTGATAACGTGAGGAAAAAGATCCTCTCGGTTCAGGCGGGAGTTAAGAGGTTAAATATTTTTTCTTGATGACCGACAGCCTCAAAACTCGGACCTTAAGATTTAATATTTCCTGATTTTTTATACCAGTAGAACTTAAATATTTGTTTCCATTCCAGACTGGTATCGCCTAACGTCAGTGTGTGTGTGTGTGTGTGTGTGTGTGTGTGTGTGACTCTCTGAAGTCCAGGAGGAAACTCATTATCGTTCCTTTAAAGGGCGGGGCAGAGCGACTGAGGAAACGGCTGAAGTAAACACAGGCTGAGCTCAGGCACGTCTGCACTGAGCCGGATGCCCTCCCGCCGGGACACGTTAAAGGGGGGGGGTATTCTGCAAAATGGACTTTTTCAAGCTTTCCATCATGTTATTCTGTCACTCCCTCATTAAAAACATGGCTGAAGTGTTGCCTTGGCACATTCACGTATTTCTGAGTAATCTGTAAAAACTCTGATGGCGGCCATTTTAGGGATAGGTTTGCCTGAGTCCTCCTAGGAACGCCCCCACCTCCTGGAGACGCCTCCGAGCCGAGTAACCAACCACTGCTCCTCAGCAGAACCCCCTCCCCACTGATGCCACAGACAGCGTGTGGAGGGGGCGTGTCTAAAGGCTCAGAGGCTCGTGTCCTCTTAACTCCCGCCTGAACCGAGAGGATCTTTTCCTCACGTCAACACATCTTTTTTCCATCATTTTTTTTGTTGGGGATTCAACTCATTTTTGTAACTTTTTTGTAATTTTTTCTTCAATTTTCTTAAAATCATTTTTTTGTCAATTTTTTGCAATTTTTTCTTCAATTTTTTTGCAATTTTTTCTTCATTTTTTTGCAATTTTTTCTTCAATTTTTTAATTAATTTTTTGTCATATTTTGGTCAATTTTTTGTCATATTTTTATTGTTTTTTTTGTCACTTTTCGTCAATTTCTTGTGACATTTTTGCCACTTTTTCATGGATTTTTTGTCACTTTTTTGTCACATTTCCATCATTGTTTTCATCTCAGTTTTGTTGCTATTTTCACAGCTTTTTTCCAGAAGCTTTTGGATTGGGGTAAAGCCAAACTGGAGAAAATGTGCTCGGTTCAGGCGGGAGTTAAGGGGTAAAAGAGACAGAGGCCTATTTCAAGACACTCACATACCTGCTGAGGTCCAGTGCAGACCTCCGGGACTCGCCGCCAGCCTCCGCCTCTTCCTCACGGTGACTCCGCTGGGGTCAGGGGTCAGCGCGGGGGTCAGGGAGGTCAGGGGGGTGGAGGTCAGGACCGGAGAGGACACGAACTGAGGACCTCGGGCCAACGTCGGCGTGAGGAAGGAGAGGACGTTCTCTGACCTGAGGAGGACAGAGGAGACACTTCCTGAAACCGCTGACCTTTACCCAAATCTGAAACCCTCAACGCCCCATTTGAAAGCTAAGGCCGACAATATGTTTCTCACGTTGCCTTTGTTGCGTTTTTGATGCTTGTTTCAAGTAGATTTGGGTAAAGCCAAACTGAAACTGTGCTGGTTTCAGGAGGGGCTTAAGAGGTTCAAACATGCAGCTGCACCGATCCGATATTTTGACACTTCATCTGGCCGATACCGATCCGATACAGTCTTTTTGTATCATTATGTTTTTATATAACACATATCATTACACATATGGATATTACAGTCGTATTTATATAAACATGCCAGAGGTTTTAGCCAGTGATGTACCTGAACGCGTTCATTGAACGAAAGTTCATGAACGCGTTCATATTTTGGGCGAACGTGAACTGAACGCACAGTGTTACTGCCTGATGAACGACACCATGAACGCGTTCATTCTGGTGTCTGTGAACGGCATTTCCCGTTCTTTTTACGTTCGTTCATTATGGTGCCAGATTTCTTATATCGGTGAATATAAAACCCCGCCGCGCCGTCAGAGTTTACCAGCGGGTCTAAACTCTGGCGGGTCCACGGCCCGACTGTGTCCAGTTCTGTGGCGGTGAGCTCTGCTGTTTACGGCCCGGGCACAGGCCCTGGCACACCGGTAACCAGCGGGTCCGCACGGTGCCCGCAGCAGCCACAGAGTGAGGTTACGAAGCGAGTCTCCCTTTCCCTCTGCTCCGCGGTGCCACTCATTTGCATAAAGCCACAATGTGGAGTTTTTTAACTACAAATTAGCTCCTAAAACAATTTTATCCACATGATTAGTTTACCAAATTAACACACATGCAATTCAATATTTGTAGCCTCATTTTCCACTAAGAATTTTCCAATTAAACTAAAAAAAATAATAATAAAATAAAATATGATTAGCAAAGATATCCAAAATCCACTCTGAAAACAGTGACAGGCTGACATGAAAGAGCTTTAACAGTAAGTGAGGAGGCCATAATATTTTTGACTCATGGCTGAAGTCAACTTTCTCCAGCTCTCCCAAGGTTGGCAAAAATGCATCTCAAAATTTAAGATTGTTGCTTTAAGGGGGAAATATACTTCTCACCTTTTTCACCCCGATCCGTTTTCATGCCTCAATAATAGCTCGCAGCAAAAAAAAAAAAAAAGGAAAAAAAAGAAGAACTATGAACTAGTTCATTTTTGGAACTATGAACGAACTATTTACTTTAAACAATTATGAACTATGAACGAACTAGTTCATTTTGAAACTTGTGAACTGAACTTTGAACTAGTTCATGTAGAAAATGAACTTTCCCAACACTGGTTTTAGCTTCAGCTTTGGATTTGAAATGTGCTCCATGACGCAGAGTCACAACTGTCTTGCATCGGACTGTCCAGTTAGGGCTGTGCAATTAACGGAAATTCGATTACAATTTCAATTAGAAAATTAGCATAATCGCAAAAAATCGATTATATTTTTTTTTTCTTTTTTTTTTTTTCTCAAATTATTATTTTTTTTCTTTAAATGTTTTCTTAGTTTTTCCAAAAAAAAAAAAAAAATGTATCTTTTTTTTTTGCAAAGCAGACTTGCGTTATTTCACGGCGCTGGGATTATTTTCCCTTCGCTTTTCTCGTGCAGTGGCTCGTGCTTTTGCCTGACATAAAAACAAACGGCGCTGTGTGATGATGTCATCAGGCCGCGCCGCTCAGTTTACTTGCGCAGGTGTGAGGGCTGGCCAGCAGGGGGCAGGTGTGAAACAGAGACCTGTCTTTAATCTACTTGAAATCATTTGTACTTTTATGACTGTCCAGAAAACAAAGTGTAGTGTTTTGATTAATAAATACATTAAATAAATACTTTTTTTAAAGGCAACAAATAATCGTTTGAATAATCGTGATTTCAATTATGACAAAAATAATTATAATTATTATATTTTCAATAATCGAGCAGCCCTACGTCCGGTCATCAAATCCGATCCGATCCGATACTCAAAATGCCCGGATCGGCCACCGATACCAATACTGAATATCGGATCGGTACATCCCTCCCTAAGACCAGGCTTTTATCTTTTATTGTTGTGAATTAATTGAATAAAAGAACAAGAAATGCATGTTTAATGTCAGTGACATTTAAGGCCTTCATTTTTCAATGACTTTAATGACTCAAAATCTGGGAAACATCAGCTTTGTGTTATGGAAAAATAAATCGACTTTAAAATTCAGATTGAGCCACATGAGAAAACTCTGTGTGTCCAGCCCTAAAACAGAGTCTCCGTGAAACCCACACATGTCATGAGTGCTGTTTATTTAAGCTGAGACCTGTCAGCTTTGCTTCATCACGTCCCACTAACACCTGCTGTGTAAAGAGCAACACCAGTGTTCACACCATGTCCAGCCACATGAGGAGGACAGAGCTTTGGAGGGAGGAGGAGGACAGAGCTTTGGAGTGAGGAGGAGGACAGAGCTTTGGAGGGAGGACAGAGCTTTGGAGGGAGGAGGAGGAGGAGGCGAGGAGGTCCCAGTCGTCTGCATTTCCGTACATTAGACTCAAATGTAAACACTGAGTTCCTTTTGACCTTATCGCACACGCCACGCCTGCTCCTTCAAACACGCTTCATATAATGTTCACTCTGAGGAACCAGCCAGAGGACGTTACCTCAGGACCAGCTCAGATGGACAGAGTGAGGAGCATCTGTCTCAGAGACACTGTGCACTGCAAAAAGTGGATTCTAAGCAAGTCAAAAATGTCTTATTTTAATAATCTTATTTAAGGAAATAAAATCTAGTCATTTCTTGTTCAGATAAATTTGCTAAAAACATGATAATTTTTCTTGTAACAAGAAAGAAAAACTTTTTGAATCTTCTTCAGTTTTAGACAAAGAATATTTTTTCTTATTTTAAGACAAACTCAGATCAACAACTCTTAATGTAAGAACTGCTTCTCACAGAGAGATAAAACATTCCATCCTTTAAAGTGGGCGGCTCGGTGGCACAGCGGTTAGAGCCTCAGCTTCACAGCTCGAAGGTCCTGGGTTTGATTCCCACCAGGACGGGGCCTTTCTGTGTGGAGCATGTTCTCCCCGTGTCTACCACTAAAAACATGTACAATAGGTGATTCCTCCAGCAGGTGATTCTGACCATCAGCCTGACTCCACATCATGGAGACGGGTCTCCGGGCGCGGCAATACTTTCCTTAAATATTAGTTTTTATTAACAACATTTTACTCAGAAATGTGAATAATTTAGAACATTTTACTTAAATCAAGCAACATTTAAGTAAAATATCCACAATGTTTCACTAAATAAGAATGTTTTCCTTAAATGATTCCATTTCCTGAGGACATTTTGCTTGATTCTAGTTATTTATTTGCTTAAATTTAGTGTTTCTTTCTTGTTTTATGATGAGAAAAATATTCTAAAAATAAGAATTCTTAGCAAGAAAAAACACTGACCCCATTGGCAGAATTTTTCCTTTTAAGATTTTTGTCCTTGTTTTTTGTCGGGCACTTTTTGCAGTGTGGTGGACAGAGTGAGGAGCATCTGTGATCTCACATGGAGCTCCGTGTCCGCTCGTACCTGTCTCCGTCTGCGGCGCGGCTGCAGAGCGAGCGCTGCGAGGCGTTCAGGGCCCGCGAGGCGTTCAGGGACAGCGAGGCGGATCGGACCGAGCTCTGGGAGGAAGAGGAGGACGAGGAAGAGTCCAGGGAGCGAGGCAGGCGCACGGACGACGGCATGCACAGCCACGCCTCCAGGTCCGAGAACTTAGAGTAGCTCAGCATCTCCAGCACACTGAGGAGGACACAACACAACTGTGACACAAACAAACACAACTGTGACACAAACAAACACAACTGTGACACAAACAAACACAACTGTGACACAAACAGAGGTCTGTGGGCGGAGCTAACACATATAAAGCGCAGTGAGAACCTCTCGTCTGCCGGGAGCTCGTCCTTCTCGTCGGCCGTTTGGAAGATGCATGACGCTGGCCGCGGCGTCAGCAGCACACAGGCCTTTTCAGAGCCCATGTCCAGACTTCACATCAGCACTGAGGAGGAAAGACCAGGCAGAAGATCAGCTTCTGACACACACAGGGGGGAAAACAACAAAATATAGATGCACTATAACAGTCATCTCGCTGTAATCCAGTTCATGTAGCAGGTATCGGTGTCAGCCCCAGTAAAAAGGGGATTGATTTGATTTGGTTTATTTTTACATAATAAAACAATAGCATGATTACATCTGGTTTCACAAATGTGATGGAAGGTTGCCGAAAACCCTCAAGGGGCTTAATGAGTGGCAACCTCCATAAGTTAAAATTAAATTGTTCCACATAAAAACCTTTAATGCACCTTTAAACTAAAAAAACAGCATGGCAATGTCAAAGGAATGGGCAAAGAATTTAGATCTAGATCTGGGGTCTCCAACCTTTTTTACCCGGCGAGCAACTTTAACACAACAAGAACATTGGAGAGCTACTTCTGCTTCAAAACACTTGTGTAAAATGCGACTTAGGTGGACTTCACCCTGAAGACTTAGTATTTCAAAGAAAATTACTCTAGTTTAGTCCTTGTACTTTACAAAATTGACCAAACATTTTGCAGATTGTGTTCAGCAAGTTCAGAACAAACAGAAAATGCATCTAAAATGTGAGTTATCAAGCGTGTAGAGATGTACAAAGTCTTTGGCGAGCTACCTAGAAAGCTAGCTGGTAGCTGTAGGAGATCCCTGATCTAGATGATCATCTCTCACCACATTCATATCAACTGATTATTATGCTAAATGACCATTCTCTACGTATTTGGTTGAAATAAATGTATAACTTGTGTAACGTTAGGAAACCTAACACATGTAGCTGATGTCACATCCAATATTGTAACCTATAAAACATGACTGGAGATCACTTTTTACACTCTTCGTAAAACAAAATCAACTTATCTTTCAAGCTAAAACTACTTTAGGATTAGCAAAACTACACAACATGTCTCTTTAAATATAATTTAACACATCTCTAACCATTTACTGCAGGATTTTAATGACAACAAGCTCGAAGCCAATAATATTTACCACAAATATACGTATTATTTTATTTTGTACGTATTTATTTTGTTTTTTACATCGTCATTTAGCATCAGCTAGCTCCCGCGGTTGGCGACGGCGGTCTCGCGGCGTTGCCATGGTTACCTGCGGTCACGGAGGGGACCGTCTCGCGCTGCACAGATTTACAACGGGCCTGACCGCAGCGGGTGAGTAAACGCGTCAGAAAACCGACAAAACACGGGATAAAAGTGGAAAAGTTGAGTCGAAAAAGCCTCGAAAGTGTCGCTAAAGTGCTGCTACACGTGGCTGCTGTTTTCAGAAGCCTCTCATTAAAGGGAACGGGACCAAAAAGACGGAGGAATTTCGAGCCTGTAATTTGGGGAAAGCTTCAAAATGAGCGGAAAATGGCGTTTAAACTGACAAAAAAGCGGCTCTAAACTCGTAAAATAGAGGGTAAAGTTCACTCTAACGTGGTTGTGAGTCATGTAATGTATTTATTTAAACATATAAGTGAGATAATGCCAGAGAAAGTTGCCCAAAACTAGCGAACAATCACAAACCGCGTCGTCGCGTTTTTCCGACATTCCTCTCGTACTTTCCACCTTCTTTCCGCAGGAATCTGGAAGGAACATCTGCTAAAAGTGTCCAGAGCCCCCGCCTGGAAACGTGTCTTTGTCCCGAGGCTGGCAGCGGCTGAAACATCCCCAAAAATACAGCTGAGGAGCGGAGGGCAGAGCCAGAGGGAGAGGGGGAGAGACCGGGAGGAGCAGGCGGGATGAGGAGAGGCGGGCTCGGGTTACACTCAGCTCCCGGCCCCGCTACTGGAGCGGAGGACACGGAGGAGGAGGAGAGGAGGAGGAGGAGGACCACATCTGGAAGAGGAGGAGGGCGGCGTGGAAACAACTGAGGAGGTGAGACACTGCAGGTGAACATGGAAACAGAATCTGTACGAGAATGTTCCTCAGATTACTAGGGCTGGGAACCGTTAAACATACGTATTGAATGCAGGAACAGGAACAGAATATTTTTTCCCTTTTTGCCTTTTTTTTTTTCATTTCCCTATTTTAACAATTTTACCAGGGTTTTTTTTTTGGCCAATGTTCAGACATTTTTTTTTTAATTTACCTTATTTTTTCAATTTCTTCACCCTCATTTTTGCTCATTTTTATTACAAATATTTTCCATATTTCCCCCATTTTTGCCATTTTTTTTTTCAAATTTCCCCCCTATTTTTTCCTCAATTTATTAGATTTTTTTTTTTACATTTCTTTGTTATTTTTGCCTAGATTTTTTCCCAAATTTGTGCACAATTTGTATTACTAATATTTCCCCAATTGCAATTTTTTTTTGTTCTAAACTTTTTTTTAAAAAACTTTTTTGTACATAATTTCCTGTTTTTTGTTTGCGCATTTTTAGCTTTCTTTTTTTTTCTTTTTTTTCTCTCTCACAATTGTCTCCCATTACTCCCAGTTTTTTCACACATTCCTTGACATTGGATATGAACCCAATATTGTAAATGTGCAGACCTTCCAAACATATATACACAATATTTTAGTATGGGTATCAGGAAAAGTATCGGAAAAAGAGTCGTTCAGGTATCGGTATCGAAAACCAGTTGTCATTAAAGTACTGGCATCGAAGAAAAAAAAGGTACCCAGCCTTACAGATTATGACACAAATGTTGTATAAAACACATGTAAGATAAGATAATGTAGTGTCATTCGAGAGACACGGAGACACGGACATCTGGAGGAGGAGTGGTGGAAAGTAACTAAAAATACAGTACTTCAACTTTACCATTTTAAGGGTTGGGGGTTGTTTGGGGCATTATCTTTTCATCAAAGTTAGGAAATTAATTGATAAAAAGCAAATACTTGTTCCTGTTGGAAAATATGCCGCAATACAATCATAAGAAGTAATCAAAAAAGTGTACAGTGTTGGTTAAACATAAAAAACATCCAAAAAGCAACAAAAGTGTGACAAAACAGGGATACAAAAATGACAAAATAGTGATGGAAAAAGTGGCAAAATTGCAACAAAAATAATCAGCCACATAAAAGCGAGATCAGTTTTGTTGGTCTTAGCTTTCAAATGAGACGATACACTGGCCTATAGCTCTCCAGTAAAGCCGGTCGAACTGGAAAAAATGCACTTTTTTTTAAGTTGGGGGTTAAGGGTTAAATTTCCTTAATTCCTCAGTTAGATGGAATAATTTTAATAACAATGCATCAGTTTTATATAGCGCTTTCCTGGACACTCAAAGACGCTTTACATTGCACTATTCATTCACTCCATGCTCGGTAGTGGTAAGCTACTGTTGGAGCCACAGCTGCCCTGGGGTAGACTGATGGAAGCGAGTCAACCAGTCTGTGCCGTCGGTCGCTCCCACCACCACCAACCAGTCACTCACTACATTCACCCAGGCGGTCTCTCATCCAAGTACCGACCAGGGCCTTCCTGCTTAGCTTCAGATCTGACGGGATCGGGCCATGATATTTGAATGTACAAATCTTCAAATAAAATATGCACAGATTTTGTAGTTTTTGTAAGATTATAGATAGAGTATTTGGGTATTAAAATGGCATTAAAAATTATTCCATTTGACCTGCTGCTCGCTGTACAAACCCTGTATTGTAAATGATTTAGTCTACTTTTGTCAATGTATGAGGCAGTAATGAAGAAAACATTACTACTGAAAAAGGTGATTTCATATTGCTGGCGGGAAATTAATCTTTTGTTGTGACCCCTGGAGTTAAGGAAGGACTATATAATCACTTGTATTAACAGAATCCTCCATCAACTATCAAGGCAGTGGATATTTCTTGTATTGTTATATTTTGCTCTACTAGTTGTATCTTTGCTTTTTTCAGTTCTATAAGATAAGGCTGAACAGTTTATTTATTTCCAGGCTCCTGTAGTACCACTGCTATCCTGAGCAGGGCGCTGTGGGTCCTCCTTTGCCTTCTCACAAGGTACGGTCCTGAAATTCTGCTTCTACATTGCTAATACTAACAAAAAATGCAGTGATTTTTCAAACGGGGATTGTGTATTTGCGCAGATGGAGATTTCCCTGTGACTCCACTGAGATCCACAGCTGAATGATGGATGAGCTTCATACAGAGGATAAGAGGTAAGACGGGAGAACTCACAATATTAGCCAGTGCTTCACAGAGGTTCTTATCGAGGCAGGCGACACAGTCAGGCACAATGTACATCATTTTCATATTTTTGTTGTAAGAAGGACACTTTTATTTTTGCATGTTTATTTGCAGTCTTTTTTACAATAACATCTTGATAAAAAATTTGGACACTGAATTTCATTGCATCTCAATTATTAAAAATATATTCTGAACATCCAATTTACAAAATATCTTTGAAAAAAAAAAACTTTGAAAATAAGAACCAAAACAATCTGTGTAAAAAAAAAAAAAGTAAAAATATAAGTTGTCGAATAATTGAATGTAAAAAAAAAATTCAATGGTTGATGAATTATTTGGCTCTCATAATTCAGATGCAAAAAATGTCAGTTATAAAGAATTCAGTGTGTGAATTGAAGCGCTTTGATAATTAAAACACAAATTAACCTTCATAGTTTGGAACACACAACAAACTTACACATCAGAATTCAGAAAATATATAATCAGAAAAAAGGGTGACACAGATTGCAATATGATAATGCCTACCCTCAATCATAGACAGTTGTTAAATATAAAAAAAAATGTTAAAAAAATTCAGCTGCACAATATATCACCAAATTATTGTTAAAGCAATATTACATGATGCAGTAGTATCAATGCCATAAAGAAACACAATGTATCAGAAAATCGTTTTAGTTTTCCATCTCACTGAGATTAGTTTAGTTTATTATTATGGTAAATTGTAAATGGACTCAACTTATATAGCGCTTTTCCACCTACATTAGGCACTCAAAGCGCTTCGCAGCAAGGATCCACTCACCCATTCATACTCTCATTCATACACCAATGTACGCAGGCACTGGGGGCAATGTGGGTGAAGTGTCTTGCCCAAGGACACAACGACAGTGTGCACTTTCAGGAGGTGGGATTCAAACCCCCGACCTTCCGATCATGAGACGACCCTCTCTACCATCTGCGCCACTGTCGCCCCGTTATGTTCCCCATTAGGTCCTTGACATTTGTTTCTAACAGCTTAAAACAAGAACTTGTGTTAGTGTCAGTAATGTTTTTCCTCATTTACTTAATTGTTTACCTCAATTTGGTCCTTTGTATTTTTATTATTTAAGTCTTGTTTTAACATGATTTTCTGTAAATTGTTAATGAATGATATTCCAATTAAATTCAATACTTCTGACTTTTAGAATTAAAACAATCAAAGATAATAAAAGTAATAGTAATATCCAAAGTAAATGTGAGCAAGGGAGGAAGTACTGTAATATAACAATAGAGTACAGTGAAGCAACCATGAAACTGATAAAAAAAAAAAAAAATACTATATATATTTAAAGTTCCACCGCATAACATTTTGGGTTCTCCTGTTGCCAATACAAAACTTGCTTCTAATGAGCAGCTCAACACAGGAAAGTCTGTTTCTGCAGTGGATAATCAAAGAGTTTATTTGGATGAGGACAAAAACCACTCTGCAATAACTGAACTGGACTGCACTGCTGCATTACTTCTCTTCATATCTAATTTTGACAATATTTTCTGTAATTGATGCACTTTTGATCTGTTTTTGTAAGACCTCTTTGCTGCTGCCAACAAAGAATGTTACTGAGCCTTAAACAAACATATACTTTTGCTGTGCCATGCACGGGATCTGCACCATTGTTTTATGCACTTTCACAACACACCATGCGCTCCAATTAAATGATGATCTTTTTAAATGACAATGACAATAAAGGATTGATTGATTATTGTACATTGAATTAAATCATCAGTCATTCAATCATCAATAGTTTTGTATAGCCCAATATCAAACGGGAGTTGCCTCACAGAACTGCACCAAACATTAAAGCAATGAAACAAAAGAATATACAGGACAGTGTAAAGTTCAGGCAAATGAAGTATCCAGGCAAAAATAATGTCCAAATAATCGTCTGCAGCAGGTGGTGACGAGCCGCGTGGGCGTCCCCGTCCCCTGGCGAGGAAACACTCAAAATCAAATCCCATTTTGATGCTTTTAGTTGACATCCCTATGGAGACTAACTGGAGATGTCCCAGTTACAGTCAGGTCTGACTCAACGTAAACACGTGATCGCTTCAGTGGGTAGAATAGTCTGTAATGAAGGTCAGGTGATCTTCAGAATCTTTTTTTTTTTTAATTTGAATCGGGACAAGTATGTCACATAAGCTCATGTCACACACTACAACATTTTAGCCAAAGCTAAATCTCAATGTCTGTCCCTAGTTGGGCCTTTACAGAAAAAAAATAAACAATACATAGTTAAAACACACATCATAATAATACATCACAACACTGTATAAACACAGCAGAGCAGACGGTCAGTGGTCACATTTCTGACCTGATTTAAAAGTCGTTAAGTTTGTGTTTGAAATGGACCCAGTTTGACTCCCCCTTCAGGTCAGTGGGTAAACTGTTCCAGGCTTTAGTGCCTTGTACATTAATGGTGAGCTATATTACTCTAATTAGGTGTAAAACAGGAAGCGACCTCCCTCTCTCTCCTGGTACAGCGTAACTTTTTAACTTTTAATGCAAACTGCATTTGTGGTTACTGTTCCACATTGTTTTTCTGGATGCTTTTGTACGTCTTTGCTGTTTTTTGTGGAGGTTTGGTGGATTTGTTTATTTTGAGAGTCCAACATGGTCCTGAAGAAGCAGCTTTTTAAAGGTAAACAAAATGCTATCTTATCAGCTAGACCTACACATTTCTTCTTCTGAGCCACTGAAGAGGCACCAAGAGCCCCCCCTGCAGCACAGAGGAGGCGTCACAAGAGGAGCTACAGGAAACAAAAAAAGGACACATGAGGAGATGGTGAAAGATTGTTGTGGAACGCAGGGAGCTGCAGGGGAAGAGGAAAGAGGAAGTGGAGCTGACCAGTGCAGGACACCACGCTCTGAACCAGGGACAAACCCAATAACAGTGGGAATAAAGGAGTTCTACCCCTCAGTGCACAGTATCTCCTGCCTGAGGCTTGGATTGACTCTTTTGCCTCGTTTGCAGTGATATTGTTTTCACACTATTCAAGATTTTTTCTCACGTGATGAAGTCCTGTTTTCTGTGAAGTGTTTCAATTTAGAGCAACGCGTTACCGACCATTTTCTACCAGAGACACAGAGCCTCTGTGCACTGTGAATCCAGCAAACAGAGGCTGTTGGAAAGAGGCGTGGTAAGTGTAGAGGAGGGTCTTTCTGCCTTGAGTTATCTCATAAAAGGACAGAAACCCGCCTGTGTAGTCCAGATACACCGCCACTCGAGTATGGACTAAGGAATCCCAGCGTGAGCGCACAGTCCGGTGAGGAGTGTAAGAAAGTTTGGACTCTGTCCCATCATGGCTGACACTGAAACCTTCCCTGGAGATCTTCAGGGCCCAGGACTCTTTGTTGGCTCCAAACTCACTGTTTTTCCCATCTTCTTTTGATGTGATCCCAATGTAACTCAGTGCAATAGAAACACTTTGATTATTTTTCAACTCCACTTCCCAGTAAAAGCGGTCATTCAGAACATTGGAACAGAGGACCTGGGGACCGGAGTGGAATCTATGCTGATGATCAGGGTATGTCTTCTCTTTGTCCTTGAAGGTCACAGTGCGGTTGTTGTCAGACAGCTTCAGTTTTGTGTTGGTTGTGTTCGGATCCAGAGACAGTTGACAGAAATCTTTTAAATAAAAGCAAAGATCATTAATGATGTTCAATAAAAACCTCATAGTGTTTAATATATTAAAAAAAACGTACACTTTCTTAGACCTGGAACGAGCCATTTCTCCCCAGCAGGCTTCAGTCTGAATATATGAAAAGACAAATCTTTCAATTGTCACATTTGTTGCTGTCAAGAAACTCATAGCATAAGAATGTGAAAAAAGACAATAAATCTGGATAGAATATCATATAATAGGCTGTAGCCACGTGACATGATGATCACCCATAGATGGGTCAATGAAGTATAAGGGGTCTAAAAACAAATTTTCAAAATGTTTTTTTCAAAACTGATATCATGCATATTTTTGAGTCAATAATTATGTGTTTAAACAAGTTATGTTTGTTAAATAACATTCAAAAGTATTTAAATGTATTTGTAGCTTCTCTGTATAAAAAAGTTTCAGGCGGGGCAACCGAGATTTTTCTAAAATTTAAATAGTTTCCAAAAATTTGTACAAAGTAAAATATTTGCCAAGTATATCTTATACAGCCTTTCTCCTCTGAACATTTCATCTGTAATTTGTAACTGACTGATGCTGGAATCAGCAATAAAACCAGAGGCCCATGGACGGAGTGCTCAGTGTCAGCCCAAAACAGTTATCGGTTTATTATTAAATATTTTAAACCAATATCTGATCCTTTTTTTCTTGTATTGACTCTGATAACATATACCAGTATTAGATCAGTGCATCCCTGTACTTTTTAGATTGTAATGCACCACTTAACTGTTGGTTGCACCACCTGACATTAGCAACTAATTTCAAATTAAATTGGCTTTCATGTGGACTCTTACATTAGCTTTAGCATTGATCGGCCTGGTAACTATGGTAACCATCATAGAATGGTAACTATCCCACCATGAGTTAAACACTGTCCGTGTCCTGAGTGAAAAGGATGTACATCCGTTCAGTTCAGTTGTAGCTCAGCTGTAATTGCGTTAACACGACCCAAACAAAAGCACATGTTCACCTCCACTCCCCCACAACCCTTCTCCCCCACGGCCGCGGAGTCTGATCGGAGGAAAAAGGCTGTTTTACATAACATCGCTTTTGGCCATGGGTGTTTCTCCACCCCGTGTACTTCCTACTTAAATGCGGCAAGTCGGGAGTGGCAAGATCTCACAGGGCGCTTCTACTAAGCACGAAAAGTTATGCTATACATATTTGTGCTTTTAGAAACACAAGATTGGGCCCGGTTTTGTATTTTTTTTATGTTTTGCTCACCTCAGAGAGTTTAGGGGACAGTTGGGCTGGTCCTGCAGAGCAGTCAGGAGCTCAGTGGAGGGTCCTGGATGGTTATAGCTGAGGTCTAACTCTCTCAGTTGGGAGGCGGCAGAGCTCAGAGCTGAGGCCAGAGAGGCCCCGCCCTTCTCTGAGACCAGACATCCAGACAGCCTAAAAACACACAGCATTAGCCCTAGTGTGGACACAGAGGCAGAGTGCATGGTGGGACTGTTTCACCTTAGTGTTTCCAGTCTGCAGGGGGCGCTCTTCAGTCCCTCACACAACAGCTCCACTCCAACATCCTGGAGGTCATTGTTACTGAGGTCCAGGTGTGTTAAACTGGAGGAACTGAGGACAGAGGCCACAGGACCACAGCTCCTCTCAGAAAGGTTACAGCAGGACAGGCTGAAAACAAAATGGAGTCGTACAGTGTAAATTATATTTCCATTTGCCATGTTCACTCACACATCAAGGACACATTGACAATAAACACTGGTTGGAACTAGGAACATCAACTTTTTTAGCTTTGAATTAAAACTCACTTGGCTTTGTTTGAGGCCTTCACAACTGGCACTAGATTCTCGAGTGCCTCATCTGAAGGCTGGTACTTCTTCAGATCAAACTCCTTCAGGTCTGAGTTTGAAGACAGTAGGATGAAGGACAAGGCAGACCACTGAGCAGGAGACATGCTTTTGTTATTGACACGTCCTTCTCTCATGACCTTCTCTGTCTCTTCCACCAGACTGCGGTCGTTTAGTTCACTCAGACAGTGGAGTAGATTCAGTTTCCTCTCTGCAGACAAGCCCTTTTCATTCAACTTATCTTTGATGTACTTTACTGTCCTGTAATTGGTTCGTCCACTTCCTGTGTTAGTCAGCAGACCGGTCAGCAGGCTCTGATTGTCTGGCAGAGACAGCCCCAGGAGGAAGCGCAGGAACAGGTCCAGGTGTCCATTTGGACTCTCTAAGGCCTCGTCCACAGCAGAGCGGTAGAAGGCATCACAGCCCATTGATTGTTGTGTTGACAGCAGGTTTTCCCCAGAGCTGAAGAAGGTCTGATGGATGTGAAGAGCAGCCAGAAACTCCTGCACACTCAGATGGATGAAGCAGTAGACCTTGTCCTGGTACAGACCTTGTTCTTCTCTAAAGACCTGTGTGAAGACTCCGGAGTAACGAGCGATCTCTGCAGTGTCCAGTCCACACTCTTTCACATCAGACTTGTAGAAGATCAGGTTTCCTTTCTGTAGCTGCTCAAAGGCCAGTTTTCCCAGAGACTTCACCATCTCCTTGGTCTCCTCAGTCCAGTGAAAATCTGCTCCTGTTCCCTCATGATACTTGATGTTCTTGACTTTGGCCTGAACCACCAGGAAGTGGACGTACATCTGGGTGAGGGTGGTGGGCAGCAGGTCCGTGATCTTAGAGTTCAATAGATGCTCTAGGACTGTGGACAGGATCCAGGAGAAGATGGGGATGTAGCTCATGATGTACAGGCTGCGGATTCTCTTGATGTGGGAGATGACGGCTGTGGCCTTCTGCTCGTCTCTGAACCTGTTCCTGAAGTACTGCTCCTTCTGTGGGTCGCTGAACCCTCGCACCTCTGTCTCCATGGAGACATACTCAGCAGGGATCTGATTGGCCGCCGCGGGGCGTGTGGTTATCCAGAGGCGAGCGGAGGGAAGCAGGTTCCCCCTGATGAGGTTCACCAGCAGCTCCTCCACTGAGGCGCTCTCTGTGGGCTCCGTCAGGACTTTGGTTTTAGTGAAGTCCAGAGGAAGTCTGCACTCGTCCAGACCGTCAAAGATGAAGAGCACCTTCAGGTGTTCCAAACTGCTGAGGCCTTTGGTTTGACTGAAGAAGTGATGGACCAGTCCCACCAGGCTGAACTCTGAGTCTCTGAGCACATTAAGGTCTCTGAAAGTGAAGGGGAGCAGCAGCTGGACGTCCTGATTGGATTTACCTTCACCCCAGTCCAGACTGAACTTCTGAGTCAGCACCGTCTTCCCCACACCGGCCACGCCCACAGTCAGCACCAACCTGATTGGCTGTTCAGATTCGGGTCCTTGTTTAAATATGTCTTCAATGGGTTTAGGGACATTTGCTGGTTTCCTGGAGGTGTTCTCAATGTGTCTGACCTCATGTTCCTGGTTGACTTCTGATGTCCCACCCTCTGTGATGTAAAGCTCTGTGTAGATCTGCTGCAAGGGGACAGGGTTACCTTCTTTGGCCACACCCTGAAACACCTGGTTGAACGTCTGCCGCAAGTGCAACTTTAGTTTATTGCAACACACAACATCTGTTGACTCTGATGAAAGACACAAAGATCAGTTTATAGAGCAGATGATTAAGGGTTAAATCAATCACAGTTTGCCATTGTTGTTGTAATCAGTGATTAGATAAAACCTATAATTTAAGGATTTCATATACTTAACTTACTTATATTTCATATACTTAACCTACGTTTATATTCCAGTGTGGAAAAAAATCTGTAGCTCCATTCTATGCCCTGTTTAATGTGATTCCTAGCTAGAATAACAGCACTTTTTGTGCTGCTCCAACACTGTTTTTGCAAACACTCATGGAGCGAAAGCTAACCTGCTACTCTCTGAGGTAAAAGCCTAATCCAAGGTTCAGCGGCAAATATATATGCGCACAGGGCTTGACACTGATTTATATGACCATGACTTAATCTGTGCAAGAGACAACTGCAGCCTAGAGCTTCTTGAGGTAGAGGCTTGTCCGACCTGTCGTATTCTCGGGACCAGTTCAGAGCATCTGTCATCTTTTCCTCATCACTTTGAGGTGGTTTGACTCCCAGTAGCTGCTGAAGCACTACTGGGAGTTATAATAATCATGATTATCCTATGTGCCAGTTTATAACATTTTATATCTGTGGTAGCCTAATCAGCAGAGCCCTCTATTAGATAGACAAATGAAATCAATTAGCCTATTTAAATTGCGATTGTTGACAAAGCCACATTTGAACTATACTACACTGGATACGACTTAACCTGAACATATACTATTCAATAGCTGTGTCTTTAAGTATGTACCTTTCGGAATTATATTCCGTGGAAGAAAGTCCCACTCGTCCATTCGCTGATGGCATATGTCCCAGTCAAGGGTAAGCGGAGGGACGTTCAAAGCCATCAAACATCCCAACCAGTAGCATTCAGAGAGCAGCTCTCGGCAATATACTGGAGCTGTTACCACTGCCGGTGTTACTGCCTGCACAGAAATACATACGCTGCAGACATACAGTCGGTAGGGAAATTGTTTAAGGACCCAGGATCAAAATTTCTAATAATGTGAATAATGAAGTTAGGGAAAAGGTGAAATGATATCCAAAAGGCATGAGCTTGTAGATGAGACATTCCCAAAACATTTTTAATTCCATCATTTACATTTTCAAAATAATATTAATGTAAGAAAAGACCCAAACATCATTAAAGATCTGTGAATAAACCTCCAGTGACAACATGACAAGCAGCCCAGAGATCTCTCAGTTCTGGAAGATTTTTGTGAGAAAGAAAGGGCTAAAATCCCTTAAACTAGAACTGAAAGACTCTTACTTGCCTATAAAAGAGTTTAAAGCTGGGATATTTGCCAAATGTGTGGGCTATACGGCATTAATTCTGCGGGAGCCTAAACCTCTTTATACATTTTTATATTATTTTGAAAATGTAAATGATGGAATAAAAAACTAGATTTTTGGGGTAATGTTGTGGGAATGTGTCATCTTTTTGCCTTTTGGAGATCATTTCAACTTCCTCATGCTTCATTATTCACAGCAGTGGCGGCTGGTCCATTATGGGCGGTGGGGCGCCGCCCCTCCTATCAATTATGCAAATAAAATAAAAAGTTTTAAGCTTAGCAAAATCCTAACTTTCTTACATACAGGTCATTTATACAGTGGAGGGAGGGGGAGTGGAGGTGAAGGAGCGTGTCATTTTGTCAGCCTGGTTCATCTTGTGCTGTAACCGCTGTAACACAGTCTCATAAATGTGTAGTTTTGTGCTCGGGGCGGTGAGGAACAGCGCCCCAAGCATCTAATCAATGGCGCTCTACTAGAGTATAAAAACGTCACTGTATATCATTAATTCAACCAATCAGAGACGCGCAATAATAAATCTCCGATGGGCGCTGAGGCCAAGCGCCCATCGGAGAATTAACAGGTGAAAGACGAGGAAGCGTCTCCTGTAAACAAACACGAGTAGCTCGTTGTTGGAGCAGCTCTGAGCTCACGGACGATCGGAGGAAAAACTTCTCATTTGAGAGACGGAGGAGCTTCGTGTTGTTTCCTTAGAGGAGGTGAAAGGACTTAGTCAAACTAATGGACTTGGGACAACTTTCTTCCGTCAGAAGTCATGTCTGAACGGACTTTCCTGGAGGTAGCATGACGATGCTAACTAGCTCGTCTGCTTTAGCTGCTGCTTGTTTATTTCACACTTTGGGACAAACCCTCGCTGACTTGGAGACTCATGTCCCAGGACGTGGACATTTGATGGAGAGAAGATTCAGGACCGTGAGGAGGAGCTACGACAGGAGAGGGGAACGTCATTCATTCACTGAGGGAAACAGAGGTGGAGCTCCAGGTGCTACAGAGGAGGACTCTCTTCACAACGTGAGCTGCACATTATTTCTGAGCGGATCATTTGTCTGACGGTTTATACGGGTTTAAACCTGTGGCTCTGAGGCTCATAATGAAATTACAGCAGGTCTGGGACTAAAACTGTACATGAAATCAAAGAGGAAACACCTCCTGCCTTTGTTCTGGTTCTGTTGGTGCAAAACACACATATGTATAGTGATTATCGTTACGCTTTAGTCAGAAATGATTTATTTTTTAGTTGAATAAAACTAAACAATAAGTTTTGAATGTATTCTACATAAAATAATAATATTAGATGCCCCAAAGATAACTTTCTTTTTTAAGTTAAAAACAATGTTTATAAGTATCTTCTAAAATATAATTGAAGGTAGGTCAAGGCAACAGCCCCCCCTGGTTTTCACATCACCAGCCGCCACTGATTCACAGTATTAGAAATTTTGATCCGGGGTGCTTAAACTTTCACTTTCACTCAGCAAAATAGCATGTGCAAGCTCAAACTTATTTAGATATCAAACTTCCCTATCAACATTCAAGGTTTATAATGAAAAATCAGGTGCAATAAAATACCATGTGTTAATTAAAAGAAGTACTTGCAATTTAGCCCCTGGCATTGTAAACAGACCCTTTGTTAGGCCCGAGCCCTGGGTCACTGACGGGCACGTCGTGCCTCTACCTCATGGTAGAGGTCTACCTCATGGTAGACCTCTACCATGAGGTAGGAATGCGCGAGCACTTTGCAAAAATATATAGCGGGAACACTGTTTTCGTGTGGGAATATTATTCTTTCTTTCTTTCTTTTTCACCTTCACAATTTTCCCCCAATGAACATCAACGAAAGTCACAGATTTTGGCCCAAAATTCAAACCCGACACAACTTTTGACTATTTCCAAATTTCAAAATAATGGTGCCAAAATTTTTGTTTTTAACATTGCGAGATAGGACGCAGGCTAGAATGAAGTTTGTCGTAGAATCATAAAAATTGATACAGACGTGCATCATGACAAGTTGAGCAAAATATTGGATGTCGGCCATTTTGGATGACAGCCCAACGAAGCGGGAATACGCCTCTATTAGCGTTTATTGGAACAAGCTAATTTTGGGTGAAAAATAATCTTGAGAAGTAGAACTTTAAGTTATCCAAATTGCTTTTCTAAGTTTTACGTTTTTTATGCGGTGAAGCAAAACTGGACGAAGTATTTTGCAATTTTTCGCAAACAATAAATGGCTCCCATTCGCACATATGAAGCCCGATTTTGATCATTTTTCATGAGTTATTAAAGTCACAGTCCTAAACACTCTCATTAGGCAAAATTCAACTTGGGCGCGATAGCGCCCCCTATAGGAATTATATGGTGAGTACAAATTTAATTTTTTTGCGAAAATTATAAAAATAATTTGGCACAAAATTCTATTTGGTCGCTCCGATCAGAAAAGTCAATCACACCTATGCCATATTTTTTACGGTGTTGCCGTAGCGATAACCAGAATGTCCCATTTTATTCTGATGGAAAATTGTTAAACTCCATAATTCAGCAACATGTGCTTTTTCTATCTCCTCCGAGGAAAACCTGTTGAAGAAGATCTAGAGAAGTGAGGAACCAAAGGTTATCCAAAGTACTTGGATAAGTAAAATGTAAAAGTATGCTTCAGTTTGCAGATATAGTGTGATACAAATTCATACTATTTTTTCCCTGTATAATGTCAACCAAAATTAAGTGGGGAGTGCTCAGCATTGTCAAAAAACTATCTCAAATTTTTTCAGATGCCGAGAGGGCACATTAACGCATTCCAAAATTCCTAAAACTAAGACCCCAGGGAAAAAATTTAAAAAACAAACAAACATAAAGGCAGTAGCAACACCGTAATTTTAGATTGAGGGAGACAAAAGGGCGCCAGCGCCCCCTGACTTTGGGCAGGGTGGTCGGCGAGGGCCGATAATCGCCGCTTTGCGGCTATATTGTACTATTACTTTTGAATGATTAAGATGATTTTATTTCTTATAGAGATACTGAAAGTGTACCTGTTTGTTGTGATAAACTGCCAGCTGCATGTTCTCAATGCTGGCATGCAGGTACTCCTGAACCTGAGGGAGAGCCATAATCTTTAACAGCAGCACAGCAACAGACCAGTATGAAATCACACTGTTAGAATGAAATACTGTACCTTTTTGGGAAGCTCATTTTCAGATATGTTTTCTTTAAATATTTTATATGAAGACCTCTTCATTGAATCCACGTTATCCACAGCTTTTTGAAAAGTGTTCTGTAAAAGCCACAGTTTACTTATAAGAGCATACCTGATTTGTATTATTATTATTATAGAAGTAGTGGAATTAAATTAGTTTTGTCCCTCTGTTGTAAACTCAGGCATTTGTGGGGGAAAAACACTGTGCATCTAATGGTAATTATAAAGCATTTGTATCATTGTCATGAATTTGCAGACTATTAAACGTAGTCTTTGTGAAAGTGACCCTGCAAGTTGTGAAATGTGCCAATAATCTGGTCCCTGTGAAGAAATGGTATTGGGAGGCTGCAAATATATAAGGAAAGTTTGGAATGAGTTTGGACCACAACTAATATTGTTGTGTACCTGTCTGGGCTTTTTGTGTGCGCTCAGTCACGCAAAAGGACCAAATATGTTGTTATTATGTAGCCTCTCCTCCTCTATGGGGCCAAACGGGGGTGAAGTTAGAGGCGACCAAGCTCTTCTGTTTCCCCTATTTAACTTCGATGTCCGCCCAGTAATAAGATATTACTGTGCGGATGTGGAAGTGCTCCTAAGGTGTTGTTACGCCTCACAATAGTTCCTCTTTTTATCCACTTAGAAAATCGACATGTTTAATTTTGTGTAGCTAGACTTGGATCGTGTAACTTCTCACGTAACCATATTTAAATAGGGGAAAGGTGGAAGAGCTCGGTCGCTTCTAACTTCACCCCCTTTTGGCCCCATAGAGGAGAAGAGGACAGGCTAAATGCTAGGAACATCTTTGGTCATTTTGCGTGACTGAGCGCACAGCAGCGTTAATTTCGTCGACTAAAATATTTAGTCTTAATTTTAGTCAAAGTAATATTTTTGTGACTAAAATTGGACTAAAACTAAATTAAAAGTTTCTCATGAGACTAAAACTGTGACTAAAATGTCCAGATATTTGAGTCGACTAAAATCAGACTAAATAAAAATGAAAAGGAGAGACTAAAATCATCCAAACTTGTGTTGAGCGTCTGAAAGAGCCTCAGATCATGTAAATTCACTGACAAATGAACAGGTTTGTGCCTTGTTCATGTGGAGCAGCTCCATGAAGTTGAGGACCACGATTAAATATAATTATAATGAATATTATAAATGTTAGTCGACTAAATTAGTCTTAATTTTAGTCGACTAAATTGACATGCAATTTTAGTCGACTAAAACTAGACTAAAATTGAAAAGTTTTTTTTGACTAAATCTTGACTAAAATTAAATTACATTTTAGTCAAAAGACTAAGACTAAAACTAAAATAAAATATGTTGTCAAAATTAACACTGGCGCACAGACAAAGACCAGACAGGTACACATCAACTCGTGTAAGATCAGGTAAGAACATATCTCAGTATGGAAAAATGGTGGCCTGTTCCTTTAAGTTGCTTCCTCTATTGTTTGGAATCAAAAACCAGATATAGGTTAAGGTGTATTTTATTGTCCCCGTAGGGAAATGTGTACATTTTACCCGTCCTTTGATGCGTCAGGGCGACCCATAAAGAGCAGTGGGAGGCCGTAATGCAGCACCCATCTCCAGATATGGAGCCAGGTTGATGGTCAGAATCACCTGCTCGAGGATTAACCCACTGTGCATGTTTTTGGTTGACAGGGTAAATCAGAGGAAGCCCATTCAGACTCGGGGAGAGAAACATGGAAACTCTATACAGAACATGGTCTGGGAATCGGACCCAGGACTTTCTTGCTGAGAGGCAAGAGCACTAGCCGTTCATCCACCAAGCATCCTTTATAGAGCAAATTATGAATCTCCTGTTTTCTTCAAAAGTGCTTACCTGGATCATCTTTTGAACTCTCTCTGGATCTTCATCTCGCAGTCGGTCTGTGAGTTTGGGCCACTTGATGACCCGCAGTCGTTGGTACATATCTTGAAGCCTGCTTTTATTTACCGGGCTTGTCACATTTTCTGTATCTTCTGTTTTGAGTGAGAGTGACACGTCCTCCACGACTCTGGACACAAACATGCTCTGTGAGCCTTTGATGACTAAATCTAAAACTGTACTGTAAATGTCTTAGTACTGAACCTTTCTCTGAAGGACCTCAGCTCCTCCTCTGCTTTCTCTTGTTTGGATCTGTTAAGTCACAAACATTAGTGCATGGCCCTTGGAATCGTCTTGGATGGACTAGGGTCTTACCTGGCTTCTCTGAGTTCTTGTTGGAATTCATGACTTATCCTTTCCAATTCTTTCTTATAGCTCATATCAGGCCCTCTGCGTCATAAAGACAATAAATCAAATAAAGCAGATGACCTATTAAATATAGAAGGAACTTTTGAGAGATTTAAATAGGTTTTTTGTTCAAAGGTCATCTACATTTATTACGTTTATTCGTATGTGTTTAAAGTGGAAGGTTGTATAGCTGCACACTTATAAAGACACATAAGGCTGGCTATATTTCTTTATTCATCATAGTTATTGTCAAATCCATCAGACATATCATTTTAATAATTACAATCCTATATATTTAACCTTCCATGATTCTGCAAGGGTTAGTTAGACTTGTGCAATTATTAGATCATAACACTTAGTTTGGATTTTACTCAACTCAGAAAACTCTGATTTAATAATATATTAATATAAATGTATATTTGACAATTAGTCTGAAAGTTTCCATTTTGATGTTACATAAAAGAATTTTGTCAATTCATCTAACAGAAGTGGTTATAGATCTTGTTTTCCAATGACTAGTACAAAATAAACCAAAAAGACGTAAATTTCTTTAAAAAAAAAAAAAAAAAAATTTAAACAAGGGCACGACAAGTTTTGCCTAATGAGTCATTGTGCAATAGCCTATGCTTCATATTGTATTCATAAAACAATATAACTGTACACTTTTCAAGTGGCTCAACGTGCCCCATCTTCATACAAACATAAAAGACAGTAAACAACAGCCACATAAGTAAAATAAGTTTTTCTTTTAAAAAGGCTGAGAATAAAATGATAATGCATAAAGTACGAGTAATAAAGTGCCTGATCAAGGTACATTGTTCAAAGTCATCGCAGCTCATCAACTCTAGATAAAAAACATAGACATGGAAATCCCCTTTCCTTGTGTGAAGCACTTTGGGTGACATGTGTAGTGTGAAAAGCGCTGTACAAATAATATTCCTTTCCTCTGATACTTTCAAAGCCTGAAACAGTCACTCGTACATGGTCTCGGAGAAAAGTTGCACAATTACTTTGGATTTTTCATTTGATAGCTAAGAACAGCTTAGTCATTCTGGGACTTTGGTAATTCAGAACCATGTGCAAACACACACTATAAATCAAAGGCAATAAGGCAGAGCTTTGAGGAGCATGCGCACAGCTCTCTGAGGTAATGACACGAGAACAAGGAGTGGCTCAAAGACAAATGAGTCCTCCCTTTTCACCAAATCCCTTACAGTGCATGTTTTAAATGGGGGGACATAGACCTGTTTCATTGTCTGTAATTGGGGGGCTTATAGTCTGGCATTAGCCAGGGAAGTGATATTTAGTCTGGGGACTAATATAACTTGTCCATGCTGGATTTACAGACTTACAGGAGCTCCTGTATTATTACCCCTGGAGTAACTAAACTTGAATCGTGTAAAGGCTCACACTGTATTTAAAAAGGCGAAACGTGCAACAGCTCGGTAGCTTATAAGTTCACCCTCGTTTGGAGCTATACCTTTGCTGGGAGAGGCTAAATGCATCAACATTTGTGGGACGGAGCGCACGCACAAAGACCAGACAAGTATGCATCAACTCGTCTAAGCTCAGATAAGAACACACACTCAGTATGGGAAAATGCTGACCTGTTACTTTAATGGAAAATGGGTCCAATTGAAGTCACTAATTGTTAAGTTTCTCACCCGCCACTGTAGTCTATGGGTCGATCCATGGACGCGTCACTTCTCAGGGACACAGTGCTCGGAGCTGGTCCATCATCAGGAGTGTTTGATCTAGAGTACATTCACATTATCCATAAACTCTTTGACTATATGTGAAATATGATTTATAGTATTTATAACATTTCTCACTTTGGAAGTTCAGGGGATCTGCTGTAGTCTATGGGTCGATCCATGGACGCGTCACTTCTCAGGGAGGCACCGCTGTAGACCGATCCATGACCAGGATTATCGGATATTCTTTTAGCAAACAAATTTTTTTTAACATGAACATAATTAGATGCCTGCTGACCAACCTGCACAAGTAAATTCCTTAACCCTGCACATCATATCAGTATGTCTGTAAGGCACGTGCCCAAATGTACCAACAACATTTTAACCTCTTACCCCCCGCCTAAACCAAATGCATTCTGTCCTCTTTGGCCATTATATAGACCTGTGTAACACCTCATTTGAAAGCTAAGACCAACTGATCTTTTTCCTCGCGTTGTTGCTGTGTTGTGTCACCTTTGTTTAGTTTTTTTGTTTTTGCTTTGTTTTTGTTTTTTGTCACATTTTTGTTGAGTTTTTATCACATTTTTGTTGAATTTATGTTGAGTTTTTGTCACATTTTTGTTGAACTTTTGTCACATTTTTGTTGTGTTTACATCCTTGTTTTCTTCTAATTTTTGTGGCTGTTTTGGTGCTTTTTTCCCAAGAAGCTTTTTGATTAGGGTAAAGCCAAACTGGAGAAAACGGGATCCGTTCAGGTGGAAGTTAAGAGGTTAAAAGAGAAGACTGATACCCTGGTTTAGATCAATATTTTCTCAGGGTTTTGTCTTTTCTAAATAGGAGGTGTTTAGAATAGGTTACAAAAATGTCAGATGAAACGTCGCTTTAGCTTGACCTGGTAACTCCATTAATAGTCTCCCCAACATGAGATTTTCCTTGGATATTTTCAGGATGGTTCTTTTCTACTCAAAACCATGGACGTAATAAATAGCAGACTCCTTCTGCTCACTCCTCCTTGTTTATGTTAATGACTATCGTTCGAAGGGGAGTCCATGCTGGATTTACAGACTCCTCCTATCCTGCTCCAATCGAGCATGTTCCTAAAGAGGGCGGGATCTTCACTGTCGTCTCGGCCCTCGCGGGGTGTGTAGTTGGATCATAACCGCGCCCTCGCCTTTAGCTCTGATGCTAACGGCCTGTCAACCAAAGTCAGGCCCTCATTAACAAGAACTCTAAAATGTACCTTTGAAAAACCCACCTGGTAATTACAGCTAACCCAGCGTTATCACAGGAGGAATATACAGCTGTAGAAAGTTTCACATTATTGGAAGCTAGACTTTACAGTTGTTTAAAACATGTGTAAAGATCATTAGATGGAGCTACTGCAGCAATGGCGGCCCCCTGCATGGTGGTCACGAACCAGTGCCACCTGTGGCCATTGCTCAAACCTCAGCTTTTAGTCAAACATCATTATACATTTTCTTTGCGAACATCCCCCCCCCCCCCAAAAAACAAAAAACAAAAAAACAACAACAAGCTAATACTGTGGTTAGCACAAAATGGCAGCAGATCAAGAAATGTCAAGTCTCTTCTGAAGGTCATTTGTGAATCACATGAGAATAATTACACACATTTCAGATGGACTTGAGGATTTTAAGCTGCATTTTTATCCGTTCTTCTATGTGTAGCATTGACTACACCACTTTTCATGTTTCTTTTCCATTGAAAAGCTGATACCCTGCGGAGTTCATCGTACTCATTATATTGTTACCCAGTAGGTCTAAACGAATATATTCCTTCACAATCTGACATGTAAATTCAATTTAATTAATTATTTTAAAACAGCACTTACCTGGACATGTTGTTCGTGGTATCTGTTCGATGTATTTAGTCATTGATTGCTCTTTGAAGACTGACAACTTGGACAATTGGGCACTTAACTGTGTGGGCTGGAGTTATGGGAATATACTATAAAGGAATAAACTGGTACCAAAGGTACGTCCACGTGTTTATTGCATTCATAAAAATGTTATCAAATTATGATTCCACCCACACATAAGTGGCACTCCCTTAACTGTAAACTGTGTGACGAGCTGCTCTTGGCTCAAATTACAAGAGTATAGTGTCATTTTTATTTGATCAGGGTTATTATTCTTAATTTAACATTGATAAAAAATATAAATATCCTGTCACACAAATTAATTAATCTATGGCACATTGAAATAGTGGGTTGGTGACAGTATTACAATACCACCTCTGAATTGCTTGAGGCAACTCTAAAAAAACATGGCACAACAAAGAATCACTATGAGCACTTCACACAAAAACAAGTTTATAGCCGGGTTCTAGTTTTTGGCACCGTCTTCCTGCTTCTAGAAGCAACAAGCAGGTACACTGCCAAAAACTGTTCAAATCACCTGACCAGAGACAACATAGCAACATCACATGACGATGATACCTCTGAGGGAGACCGCAGAAACCTTTGATCATTGTTTTATAAAACAAAGTTTATTTACAGATATTTATCATGTTACATTACACACTGTGATTTAAGGGGAGACGCTACAGGCAAAACTCATTTTTTCAGTTTTCAGATTTTGGGCCAAATCTGTCTCTGAACATACAAACTTTCACCCGGAAACAGAAAACATGCCTAATCTTCACAATAACATGTTTAAATATTGCGCTGATTCAATGTTCCCCCATAGACTTATATGGGAGAACACAATTTCAAGGGCCTTTTTCTCAAAACACACATTTTTCTGTCATTGTGGCGACACTATGTCCACGTCAGTCGGACCTAAAGACGTCACATTTTCCAGCCTTGGACTGAACAATATTTGGAAGATTTTTTCAGAGGGATTTTTTATTATTTAATCCCTTAAGCCCCATTTATTGAGTTTTGAATGTCAAAAAATAAGGCAAAAATTAAATTTTGACAAAATTTTCCACTAAAAACAGCTTCTTTTAAAACTAAACAAGAAATCCAAAATCCCCTCTGAGAAAGTCTTGGCAACTCATTCATCAATATAAATGAAACCATAAATTTGAATGTAGCTCTAATCGTTATTCAGATTTCGTCACTGAAAAGATGTGAAATTTGGGCATTTTTAGGCATAAAACACCTTGTTCTTATATGAAAAGATAAAATGACAGAAAACTTGCCATGTATTTTGTCTCACATTTATGCCAGTGATCTACACCAAACGTTTCAAATTGATATCTGTAAATATACATTTTTTCCCTATTCACCTGCAGTGTCTCGCCTTAAGTAAAGTCTATGGTGACTTCTGCCTTAGAGTTTGACTGCAAATCTGTGGCTGATGCAGTGATCTCTGTGTCCCCAAAGATGACCTCCATTCGGACCTCGCGCTCCAAGCCTCCAGTAATGTCTGGCATGTGCACCACAAATTGCCCGACCTCCTCTGCGCCAGCGTCATCGATGTATGTCAGGTTTTTTCGCTCTGTGCGGAAGAATCTGAACTTCATTTTTTGCTGATCGGTGCTTATTGGTTTAAACATGTACTCTTTTGTTTTATTAAAACCAACATCCTCATCGATTTCCACTATTTTATCAAAGAGGTCATCACACCAGTCTCCCTTTGCGTTAGTATACTTCTTGTTCATTTTGTGTTTACGAGCATCAAACTTCTTTGCAACATCAAACCCATAAGTGAACCGACTTTTACGAGACACAATGACAGCTTTGTCCGTCCCAAACATCACTGCCCCCTTCAACACTGCCTCTTGTGGACAATCTGGGCACAGCACTTTGTAATGAGATCCAAACTGGTTTTCAACGTGATCACGGAGGACTTGGCTGAAGGCGTAGCCTCCCACCAACAGAATGTATTTAATTTCTGTTGTGTTCTTAAGGATTTCCTGGAGGCTGTTCCTGACTCCTGTCAAACTCTCCTCAAAGAAAGACCTCATTTTTTTCTTGGATATTTTGATTTTTCCTCTATTCCAAGATGCACCTTTGTCATTGTCAAAAAACGTTTCGATCTTCTTCTTTGTCTGTGCTATCTGTCCCAGATTGTACGGACAATAGAACTGTGCGTCCTGATCGTCCTGCTTCATGATGGTGAAATCATACATGAGCTGCTGAAGTTCTCCAGGATGATTAGCCTCGTACTCGCCCCACACTCCATCATCAAAGATCTCTCTGAGGAACTCTTTGAACTTTCTGTCCACCGTTTGTCCTCCCATGTCGTTCCCCGAGGCTTTGTGCAGCTCCTTTAGCCTTCCATCAGTCAGGACTTCATGGACAGTGATGTCGATGGTTCCTCCTGCAGCAACAGAAAAACAGTCAGAAGCACTGCAGCGAACTTACATACGTACATAAAGATTAATTGATCATCAATGAGACTGGGTTGATTTTGGTTTGGAAAAGATAACAGACAGCACGAGCTCTATCTGCCAGAGCTTGTTAAGGCAAATGGGACCTGACAACATGCAGTTTTGGTACTGTACTTTACTTTAGTAGTGTTATTACTGTGGGAAATTGATGATTTTTAGCTAATGTTATATTTTATAATGCTATTGAATGTTTTTTATGAGTTTAATCTATGTGCTTTAAGTTTCAGTGGAAAACCAATCTTTTCACACGCACATTGCTGCAACAATACCCCATTTCTCGCTCTTGCATTCTTTTGCTCATATCTATGGAGACGTCCAGGTGCCCACACCAGTGTGGACAATAATAACTCCAAATAAGGATTCAGGAAGACACTTCTAGTGGAAAACTACTGAGAGAAAAGCTTGGTGACCTTGGCCTAAGCTCAACTCATCTCCTATCTCTTCGTGAACGTCACATTTTTGATAATATATATTGTAAGAGCGCAGTTAGACGATGCTTTTCCCGGGACTGCCCCGCTCGAGCACCGTGTGTGTGTGTTAGTGTAGGGACTTTAGCGCTCGGAGAATCTGTGTTTAGAATTGTAATTGTTATAGGGAATAAATCTTCTTTGTCTAAAGCTACTGAATTCTGGTTGTTTCTCCTTGGACCTTGGGATCAACGAACACGCTTGGCGAGACCTTTTTGATACTTTAATACTTTAAACTTAACTGTTTAACTGTGTTTAAATTGATCTTATGGAGTCAGATCTTGTGTATATTAGAGTGCTAATATTTCCTGTAAAATCGCCTACAGTTTTGGTGACCCCGACGTGATTCCAAGTGACCAATGGGAACCCCAGTCTCGTCCTCAAGGACTTGAGACAGGCAACAGACCTCCGTGACCTCTGCTCACTTGTGTACACCGCCGCGGCACTTCTAAAAGGTAAGGACAAGCCTGTTGTTTTTAAATAACCAAAATTGTCCACATTGGGAACAGAAAATTGTGTGTACACAAGTAAGCATATCACTGAGTGTCTGCCGTTTCAATTTGAAATAAAATACAAACAAAACTTAAGAAAACTTAAAGTTAAAGTTTTTTGAAAAACACAGATTGTCTGAATGTGGTGGCTCGAGCGGAGAAGTAGGGACAGGATTTTATGTTGTGAAATGTGCTGGAAGTGTGAAATGAAATGTATATATAATGTATATAAAGTTTAAGTGATTGAAAGGGAGTGGCACCGCGGGCCAGCTCGCCTATAGGTACAATTATCGGAGGAGGTCGGCGTGCCTTGCTCATTAATGATATTGTAGCCTGCCACCCCGTAGACTGGGAAAGACCTAGACGTAGGTTCTTTGTTGCAACGTTACGGTATACGTTGGGGAGGTTTGTGGTCCTCAAAAACCGTTGTAAATATAAGAGTTACTCATTGTACGGTCGGCGTGCCGTTTTTTATAGAACATTGTATATAAAGTTAAAGTGACTGAAAGGGAGTGGCACCGCATGATACTATAGAAGTCAGTAACGGGCCAGCTCGCCTATAGGTACAATTATCGGAGGAGGTCGGCGTGCCTTGCTCATTAACGATATTGTAGCCTGCCACCCCGTAGACTGGGAAAGACCTAGACGTAGGTTCTTTGTTGCAACGTTACGGTATACGTTGGGGAGGTTTGTGGTCCTCAAAAACCGTTGTAAATATAAGAGTTACTCATTGTACGGTCGGCGTGCCGTTTTTTATAGAACATTGTATATAAAGTTAAAGTGACTGAAAGGGAGTGGCACCGCATGATACTATAGAAGTCAGTAACGGGCCAGCTCGCCTATAGGTACAATTATCGGAGGAGGTCGGCGTGCCTTGCTCATTAACGATATTGTAGCCTGCCACCCCGTAGACTGGGAAAGACCTAGACGTAGGTTCTTTGTTGCAACGTTACGGTATACGTTGGGGAGGTTTGTGGCCCCCAAAAACCGTTGTAAATATAAGAGTCACTCGTTGTACGGTCGGCGTGCCGTGTTGTATAGAAAAATGTGCATGGTATTAAATTGTGTAACCCGGGATATTAAGTATTGTGTAAAATTTTGAATTGTGTAACCCATGATATTAAGTATTGTGTAAAAAAATTGAATTGTGTAACCCATGATATTAAGTATTGTGTGAAAACGTTGAGTGAAAATGGATGGTGAATGTGAGAGAGAGAGTGAAGAATATGGATGGATATGTGTGAGTATGTGTATAAATAAAAGTTGTGCAAAGAGCTCCTTAAAACTAGCGTCTGGCTTTGAAAGGAGTTCACATAACTAAAGTTGAGGAGGAAGTGAAAATAATAATAATAATGAGAATAATAATAATAATAATAATATATATAAAAGGAAGCAAAAATATAATGGATATAATAAACTATAACAAACATACTAACAGAAATAGATAAAATGACACTGCTTTAGGTTATGGACTCAAACGTCCGTACTTTAAGTGCATATGAGAGGTTTTAATTTCTTTTATATTTACAGAGATAAGATTTGTTTAGTGAAGCAGCAATTTAATAAAGGACAAATGGGAAGAAAAATTATTTCTATCAATATATATAGTTAATAACAGAAGGATAGTCCCATAGAAGTTAAACTTTAATCCCTGTAGGGAAATCCATAGAAAAGAATTACAAGATGATTGAATTCTCATTGATAAAACATGGTTGGCACAGCGACAGTTTAAATCTTACTTGTATTTATGTCACTTATTGTTACTGTCCAATGAGGAAGTGAGACCATAGTATTTGTGTTGTAGGTAGAACCTAATGAATATTAAAATTTTTTGCAGAATCTTAAGTATAATTGTTTTAAATGTTTTAGCACAATGTTTGTCTAATGCCATAATCGTGCACATGACAAATGTCAGTTTTAATAGACCTAAGGAAAACCTTTGCTGATATCTGGCCTCGAAACTAAATACCGTGTGAAAGAAAAACACAAAAATGTATTAATTGCGACAAATTACTGAAACAAATATTCCTGTGAGCAGTCGACGAAAGATAACACAAACCTAAATCACATTGTAGCAACATGCAGCGTTTCCCCTGCCATTATTTACAAGTAGAACAGAATAAAATAGAGCAAAGCATTGGTGAGAGATGGTGAGTGTGTGACTCGATGGTGTGGGACAGTCTGGATTTGAAAAGTGGCAGAGAGTCTATGGTACGTAGGTCGGGGGAGTGAGTTCCAGAGCTGGGGGCAGAGCGGCTGAAGGCTCACCCCCTGGTGACGGAGCTGGAGAGAAGGAGCAGAATGTGTGGGCAGGAGGTCAGATATGCACGGAGGAGCCAGGTTAGGAAGTGCTTTGAATGTAATGATTTTTGTATTTTGAATTAGATTCTTTGTTTTATGGGAAGCCAGTGAAGTTGCTTGTGAGAGGTGAAGGTCCGTGTGATGGCGTGTGCTGTACGGTTTTGAAAGAGCTGCATTTCCTGGAGGGAGTTGTCTAAATTGAACTGGATATTTATCATAAAGGAATTCAAACAAAATGGTTACAATATTATCTACAGGCTAGATATTTTCCCCGGCAGTGTGCACATTTTGGTCTTAACTTCTTAGTCAAACCGGTAAACATATAAGGGAAACACTGACATGGGTTGAGAACTGTATAGAGTTTTTATAAAGTTTGGGATAAAACATGTACAATAGGCCTGGATGAAAGAGAGTGTGTTTGAGAGTGCGCATGGGGGACGACGGATGGAAATTACCCCAAGGTGTGGCTTGTTTACATGCATGAGACCCATGTATGTTCATTAACATGCACTGTCCCTACCAAATAAGCCAATAAGTACATTTAAAAAAAGAAAGAAAAATAAATAAATAAATAAATAGCAAATGAACACCCAAGACTGACTAAAAAATAATAATAATTAAAAAAAAATTTTTTTTTTTACTTCACTTTAATCTGAAATAACTGACCATATAAGGACCAAAGCAATGGGCCAAACATCGTGTTTGAGCTAAAATTCTGAAGAAATATGAAAAATCTAGTTTTTTATATATACAAAGATGAATATGATGGTTTTGTATTGTGAAGATTTGTAAATACTGTGCAGAAGATACAAAAAACAACTGTAAATATTTAGAACATCGAACATGAACGTTGAAATATTGCCAAGAACTGACTGATAATTGAAAATATTATTGAACACAGCCTGATGTGAATTAATAGTAGGAACTGAGGGGCAGATCATTAGATTGATCTCCTGATTCCTTACATTCAAACTGTATTGGCTTAGCAGTTTTAGTATTATCATTTTAATGGCACCTCTAAATGAAATAAATAAATATAATGGACTTGAACACTAAACAATACGGTGCAGTGTTTATCTTCTCAGGTACCTGGCACATTGTGGAGATTGACTTGAACACCCTGATGGCGAGGACCTTTCCAGGTATATAACAATAATGAGGGGGACACTTGAAACGGACCCCTGAACAATGAATGGGGGAAAAGCCGTTTTAGAGACTGGAATGTGGAATGTGGACAGACCTGATCAACCTGGCCGCAGTCACCATTCTTATTGTCTGACCTATTTTGATAAGGGTTCTATAGGAAAAAATAAAAAACATGGGCAAAATTAATGCTAATTTGAACTAAAATTGTATATTAAGGGCTTCAGTGAGCCCTGGCACTGCCAGGTAATAGTAACGGTGCCATTGACAGTTACCCTGACTGACCCTGACTTTGACATGACGGACTCTGAGCGTTCCCTGGTACCAAAATGACCCCTTTGTGGGGTGAAGACCCGGATGAAGACATCTTCCCTGTCCCTAGTATATTGATTATAGCACACAAAACACACTTTACGATTTGCTAATACACCTTCACTACAGACAACTGTTCCATGAGAACTGTGCGATCAATTATATATCACATGTGCCTTACTGACAAGACAAGAGCATTATTAGCATTATTAATGACTAATAATGTAGTAGCCATTGTATGAAAGCTTTCACCACAAACCTTATACTCATTTGATATACTGTGACGGAAATATATGCACTCTGTTATCACATTTACGTTATACTCAAGCGTTTATAATCAAATTATTTTAAGAACAGTGCTGATTCTCTATTATATACCTTTACGTAAATGCCATGTTTAAATTTTGTCTTTCTAATTATCATATTAAACTAAACCTTAAAATGACACAACTTCTAGATTGTTGATCTCAGTTCTCCTGGAACCACATTTCGCACACACATAGAGCTGGAGCTAACAAATAGGTTTTAATCAGGTACACCATTAGTTACGGCCCAGGGACAGACGACGAGGCAGGGATAGAGAGGGTTTGAATCTCCTGGTACTCGTCGCAAATTCATGCCTGGTACCGGCACATCTGAAACTTTCTTGCCGTAAAGAAGGGGGCTGATTTTGAGAGTAGTTTACTAATAGTTTTAGGGCATTTTTTCTTTTCCACCCATTGTTATGACACATTCTTACTCTGTGCTGCTATGCCACATCATTGCTGCTTACACATAGCCGCTGATGGGGCATCATAGTGGTTTGGTATCTATCTCCATGGCGACCGGATATGTGCTGGCCCGGCAGTGCTCGTTTCTGATGGTTTAAATGGAGATCTGCATATCTAGCCACTTCCTGCCTATACAGTAATATAATGTTACACTTCCGGGGTTTGTAGCTTGTCATGGGTGGACAAGCTAACAGGGGGTATTGTAAGGGTCACTTTCACGTAGTTTAAATATGAAAATGAAGCGCCTGGGATATTGTAACGTAAGAGGCCGCTTCCAGAAAACACAGTGCATTGTTTCGGTTGTATCCGAAAGGTGCTCTAATCAGGCCAAGGTCAGGACACGAAAAGCTCCAGCAGCGCATCGTAACACTCCATCGCAACACTCCCCACACATTCCTTTTTGAAATACATGATTATGAGCTAATGATAAACATTTTTCCCATCGAGCCCATCCTACTTTGAATTTGAAAACGGCCTTGGAAAAAGTATCATCTGACTCAAACCAGGCCGGCTGCGAACTATTCCACACCGGACGTCTCTTCTTCCATTGAATAATTTTCCTTTTTCTGCTTTCGCTAACCACTTCAGTTAGTCTCCAGGTCAGAGCTGCAAGTTAAGGTCTCCAGTGGGTTCTTAGGAGTGTTTCCTGTTCCCACTGTACGTGGATATATTACTCCCTGGTCGTAAGTCACACTTTACACCGCTTACATGCTTCGTTTTAATTACTCTGATGGCCTGGGTTACCCCAGTCCAAAAGAGGGAAGATTGGTATGGGTATTATAGTGCCGTGATTTTTTCTTTTTCACAAATAAACACCTGACACACCACAACATTCACCGTTAACAGTAGAAATACACCACAATAATAGCGGCATGTACAGACCTTACAATCTCAGACTACTATTTTAATGTTGGCGTGATGCCACAAGACAATATGGCACACGCTTACTCTATTGCAATAACTCCGTGGTTGTAACCCAGACCGGGAGGTGGGGCATACACATAATGGCAACTGCCATGACCACATGCAATCACACTTTGACCAGACCTTTTAAAATGTGTGCCCGACGCAGTGATTATTATACCAACCTCATTGACCCGCATGGCATGACACAGACAACAACAAAAATATGCATTAAGTCAATATATGGTACAAATATGCCAAATGGACTGCTAATCACAGGAATCTGATCAATTGCTTTGTGTGTACCCAAATGCCCAAAGCTTCAGGAACCCCATCTTTATTTGTCAGACCATACCAATCCAAACCAGCTCTGACATGCTACCCTCTGTCCTGTCTAAAAGACTGTTAAAATATATCACTCACATTAAACAGAACCCCCACCTTTGAATTAGAAATTACTATAGAATTTTGTCACAAAAGCCATCTCTGACCTGCAAAAACAGGCAGAGACCAGAAATTTCTGTTGCTTGTACTAATCATACTGATTTGGTTCTGTGTCTTTGCCATGTGCATAGTGCCCTGTCTTCGCAGCATGCTGTCTAAAATGATAACCTCGATGGTGGGACCAGGAGGACAGTATGTGCTGGTGCCGGTATCAACGGATGCTGCGGAGACAGCGGACACCACAGAGACTGATGAACTCCTGCCATAACAGTATGCAATGAACACACACACACACACACACACACACACACACACACACACACACACACACACACACACACACACACACAGATATATACATTTGTATTGTAAGTTTTTTTAATTTATATTGGACATTTAAAAAATAAAAATATTTTTTATACACGGCCATTTCATTGTTTGCTTTTGCCATTTTTTGTGATCTCTGGTTAGAGATCAAAAGAGGGAATGTGGGAAATTGATGATTTTTAGCTAATGTTATATTTTATAATGCTATTGAATGTTTTTTATGAGTTTAATCTATGTGCTTTAAGTTTCAGTGGAAAACCAATCTTTTCACACGCACATTGCTGCAACAATACCCCATTTCTCGCTCTTGCATTCTTTTGCTCATATCTATGGAGACGTCCAGGTGCCCACACCAGTGTGGACAATAATAACTCCAAATAAGGATTCAGGAAGACACTTCTAGTGGAAAACTACTGAGAGAAAAGCTTGGTGACCTTGGCCTAAGCTCAACTCATCTCCTATCTCTTCGTGAACGTCACATTTTTGATAATATATATTGTAAGAGCGCAGTTAGACGATGCTTTTCCCGGGACTGCCCCGCTCGAGCACCGTGTGTGTGTGTTAGTGTAGGGACTTTAGCGCTCGGAGAATCTGTGTTTAGAATTGTAATTGTTATAGGGAATAAATCTTCTTTGTCTAAAGCTACTGAATTCTGGTTGTTTCTCCTTGGACCTTGGGATCAACGAACACGCTTGGCGAGACCTTTTTGATACTTTAATACTTTAAACTTAACTGTTTAACTGTGTTTAAATTGATCTTATGGAGTCAGATCTTGTGTATATTAGAGTGCTAATATTTCCTGTAAAATCGCCTACATTACTTATTACTTTCACTCCACTACATTTGAAAAATATAACACTTTGTGCTTCACTACATTTCCCTAAAGGCTCCAAAGTCAAAAGTGTTAAAGGTGCATTATGCAACTTTTTATGTGTTGACATAAGTTGATATTAGTGTGTATTTGGCCTTTTCATTTTCATTTATTTATGTATTTATTTAATATGGACATAGCAATTACACTGGACGAACTAGATGCATTGTTTAAAGTGTTGACGTTGACGTGTTGACGTGTTGAAGATGAGCACATGTGCTCATCTTCAACACGTCACCTTTTAGTGACGCAGCAGTTGTATGATGGTGAGCATGGTGCCTTCGTTTCCCTCACAGTGGTCACTAGGACGCTCCAGAACCAATTGTTTATAGGGTTGTCGATAGGTTTTCACTGCTGATGGATCTGTTTCTATGGTTACCTTTACATTCCATCCAGAAAACCTGTAACAAACCCTAAAAAACAGAAATTAAATTGGTCCCGGAGCGTCCTCCTAGAGGCCACTGGGATGGAAAGAAAAGGCACCATGCTGACCACCTAACTGCTTTATTTTCCCGCTTGAATACTTTGACCCATTTGAAAGGCCTAATAATGTACACTCCAACAAATGTGTACTTTCTATTGTGAATACTGTGAAGTGTATTCTACAACAAAAACTTCAGTGCTGAAAAGCACGCAAGTTACTTCTTTTGAAGAAATTTAAGTCAAATGCTTTACCCACCACTGACCAGAACTAGTATTTTTATAATCGGTAAAATTGTTTAGTGTAAACAGAAGTAGATTAGGACAGTCCCGATTCCTGCCCTCAAGAGCACTTTGAATAGGTCTTTTGCTTTTGCATTTAACCTGCCCAGTCAAGTTGACAATATTGAAAAGTATATAAGTTGTTGTTTTGTGTATGTCTTCTTCTTCCAAAAAGTCGTGCCTTAACATACAGTATGTGGCAAATAGTACATTCAAGTTTTACTCGTTGTTATGTATCTCATGCTCTCCATAAGCAGTGATAGGACTGACATAAAACCTCACCTCCACAGTCCACCACGATGTACTGAGTTCCTGGTGTTTGCTCCAATGAAGTTCTGCTGTGATTCTCAGTCAGAAAACCATCTGGCGGGAGCTTCTTACACCAGATGGAGGCGGCCTCTGGCTCCAGGGCGATCACCAGCTTCTCCCCGTTGTCTCTGGACACGATGCCCGCCTGAAAACACAACAGTAAAGCCGGATTTGGGTAAAGCTGAACTCGAGAAAATGTACTCAGTTAAGTTGGGGGTTAAGAGGTTAATGGCCGAAATTTTACACCCGAATCGACCAACGAGATAGGCAACCAAAACCTCTGGACTGACCTGTACGGCGGCTTCTCTCATGAACTGTTTGGCCGCATTGTCCCAGATGGCGGGCACAGTCAGGACCCAGGTGAAGTCCGACGCCTCAAACTTCATGTTGCTGGTGGTTTTGCTGATGGTTTTCAGTGCGTCATGTTTGAGGAACTGCAGAGTGGCTGAAAACACTCGCAGGGCTTTCATCTTCTTTCCATTTTCAGCTTTAATCAATAGATCGGCATTGACACGTCGCTGTGGAAAATAGCACACAAAAATTCAGCACATTTTTATACAGCTATTTTCTACAGAAATAAGTTTCACAGCGGAGTAAAAATATTGCCAGAAGATCTTGGTTAGCCCTTTCCCGGAAGGCTAGGGGCGACGAAGATCTAATAATAATAACAATACATTTTATTTGTTGGCGCCTTTCTTAACACTCAAGATTTCTAGCGTTTCCAATGACATCACGCCTTGTTCCGGCTGCCATTTTGAATACCGAAGTAGCATTATGCAGTACTACAACATTTAACAATATATGTACTCAGGATATAAATGAAAGACGACTGACTGACAGTGGCATTTTTGTGCACTCGTAATCATTGCTTAAGAAGAAAACAGTAAAAACAGTTGTCATGTCAACAAAGTCCCAGTCTGAGTCAGTGTTTAAGCTGCTCAAGACGTTAGCATGCTACCGGTTAGCAACTGTCATCAACTGTCAATGGCATCAACACGATGAACACATGTGTGGCTCACATGTATGAACACTGATGAAATACTACACTAACAGCTCTGACCTCTGTCACATGTTGTATCCAAGGCCAGATGTTTGTGGTTCAGGGCTTTGTCTTGAAGAGGTCAGAGCTGAGCTGTTGTAGCTAAATGCTAACTGGTAGCATGCTAATGTCTTGCAGCTTGAACACTGACACTGGTTTCTTCACATAAATGTGGGTCTCTTTAACTGTTATTGTCACATGTGGTACTGCATAATTCTACTTCAGTATTCAATATGGCTGCTATGACAACAAAAGTCACATGACTGAATGGCATGTATTAACCTCATTCTGGAAGTATGAGTGAGCGCCGCCATTTGATTTGATTTGATTTGATTTGACTTATTTATTTTCACATAAGTAACGACAGACATTTTGATTACATAAAAAAAAAATAAAAAAAAATAATAATAATAGAGCGCCGCTATGAATTGTGCGTGCCCCTTTTTTCATATCAGTTAACATGGGACTGGTCCAGATAAAATCAGTCACTGCACGAAAACAAAGCAGAGAGACGGTGCAGTGTTGACATGTTGGTGCAAATGAACATCTGACATTTTACACAAATCAATCGACTAAACATCAGATTTTGGCGGCAAATATTTCCCCTCTCTCTGTTTAAATGAACGGGCTTCGCGCTCGACCGGAAGAGTCAGGACAACAGAAGTGCCAAGACAAAGCAAAAAGAGGCAAAAGTGGGCGGGGCAGAATAAGGTGACTAAGACAAACCTACAGCTTCAAAAAAGGGTTGGATTTTGGAGAAAAGTGTAATACCAATACCCATTGCTTAATTTGATCCCCCGTTTTGGGGGAATTCAATTTTTTTCAGGGTAAAGGATCCGGGAAATATTTAGGAGGATCCGTCAAAAAAATATCTGATATAATGGTGTCTAATGAGATGTTCCGGCAAATGTTTTGGTCTGTTCCCCCAATCTATCACATCAGACTAAAAATGTTCCTGAAAATACTAATTTATAAATTAAGCACTGCCAATACCATGCAACTCTTTTGTGGTGATCAATATTTTACCAATGCAAACATTATCTCTATGGCACATTTTTCAGCAATAAAAAGTTTGAGAAAAATGCAAATAGTTTTACATATGGATGTGAACTCACATGTTTGACATTTATTATGTGTCAAATTAAATCAACAGCCATAGCCTCAATTCTATATTTATACACTGATGTCTCCTCCAGTAAATCATTTACATCATCTGCCAAGTGCTTGTTTTCTACCTTGTAGTTTTTAAATATGTGTTTTCTTCCATCAAGACACGAGTAACTCGCCAAAGGAGACGGCTTCCCGCTAACATCTTGTGTTTTTAACTGTAATTATTTTGTCTTATAACATAAAGTAGCGACAGTGGTGCACAGGGCTGGACGGGCCATCGGGAGATTTGGGAGTTCCCGGTGGGCCGACGTACTTTTGGGGGCGGTTGGGCCAGTCAGACCGAGATAAGGCCCGTTATACCTTACACCGGCCCACAATTAGCGCGAGTAAGGCCATTAGAATCTCTATCATTACATAGATGCAATTACACGACTCTATATCGTGAGGGATGTGACGCCTTTCTTGAGTCATGGTTCAGATAATCTGGTATAATGAGCGATGGGCCTCTGGGACATCACACTCATGCCCCTCACATTGTGAATATAAGAGGAAATAGTTTACTGTAACTCCCTCCAGGACCCACAGAACCTCAGACCTCCATTTTTATACATTTTAGACAAATGTTTGCAAAGAAGTGCATGCTGGGAGTTGTCAGGTGACTCTTGCCCCTCGTCGTCAGTGCAGTTTGGAAATCTTCCAGTTTCCATTGAAAGGATTTACAATGTTTTGGCCTTTTTGGGACTTCTATTCTCACTCCACACCTCTGTAACTCTGCAGTTTGATCATTTGGTTGGTTTTTGAGAAGTTTATTTGTTTTGCAGTCGCGAGAGGAACATTTTAAGATGTTTAAGTAATTGTACAAAAGTTCCTTCAAGTTGTAAATGAAAAGATTAAAGTATTGAGTCTATGAGGTGTTCGGCAGAAACAACATGAAAAAACTATTGTCCTCGATTTGTAGCTTATGCTGTTTTAGTTCAAGCCAAGGGCTCATTGTTTTGCTCATCACCTCGACTATTGCATTAAATATGACTGTTTTGTTTTTTTAAGAGGGCCGCCTCCTGAAGATGCACAGTTTTTGTTTTTTGTTTTGTATACTTTATTGTCCCTGTAGGGAAATTTGTCCTCTGCATTTAACCCATCCTTCGATGCCACTGGGGCGACCCGTAAGGAGCAGTGGTTGACGGCCGTGCTGCGCGTGCCGCGCCCCCGGTCAGAATCACCTGGCTGGAGGATTCACCTATTGCACATGTTTTTAGTGGTAGGGGAAACCGGAGTACCCGGAGGAAGGAGGAAACCTACGCAGACACGGGGAGAACATGTAAACTCCACACAGAAAGGCCCCGTCCTGGTGGGAATCGAACCCGGGACCTTCTAGCTGTGAAGCGGAGGCGCTAACCGCTGCGCTACCGTGCCGCCCAGTGTCTGGTTTATGAATGAGAGTGAGTTTGGGCCTGATGAAGGTGGAAAAGCACTTTACCATAAATGTTGGGGATTTTGTGTGGGGTAGGTCCAAGTCACTAAAAATTACAGACATTACAGAGCTAAACATTTCCCTGATCGTTTTGTTCTTTTCTTTGTTAATAATGTGGAATATGAAGCTTAAATGGAAGGACTGAGCACCGCAATGCATTCCTTTGATTTTGGAAAAGTAATTGTGCTCTAAATATCTCATATATGTGTATAAGTTAGAGTAGCTGTATGGGAATCAGGCTTTTAAAAAGCAGTTTTTATATGAACTGTGCCAAAATCAAGACAAAGCTCTGAGCCCACCCTGCAATCCCAGGCCCGCCCCCTCAGGGAACTACTGGACTAGAGTAAGCACACCCTGTCGAAAAGCCAAACATTTAAGGAGTTATGAGCAAAGAGCATATTATCATCACACAATCCAGCAGCCTCCATTGCAGAATTTACATTGGGTTTATAACATAAGGTACTTGCCTGTCCATACAGAGACATCTTGAAGTTGTTGAAGAGGTAGCACTTCTCAGAGTCAGACGGGCTCATGTTGCTGTAATCTTCCTTGGCCTGGTAACCGAAGGACATGAACTTCTGTTCTCCGTCAAACAGGATACAGTTGGGCGCCTTGGGGGTGTCCTGACTCTGCTTCTTACCCCAGTGTTTCACCCGAGGGCTGATGTCTTTGCCTTTGGGGGTGATGTTGTAGGCATATCCGCTGTACGCCGTCCCCAGATCGATGGCGATAATGCCCAATTTATCCATTCTTTAAAATCATGTCCAGAGAGTCGAGAGAACGTTTCAGTGATTAAGGTTTAGCTCATGCTGGATTATTAACCGTAGCCTGCACTTACAGCTCATAGAACAATCATATCGACGAAAGGCAGATTGTCCTGTTGTGTAACTTTATGATCATGCACTTTGTACTTTGGTTCATCCAAATCAAGTCATAAATCAATGTCAAAGCTGCAAAACAACTGTAAGAGCAGATGTTTACGGGGGGCAGATGCCGGAAGGCAGAGCCACCTTTACCAAGGGGCTAGCATAGTCAAAAAAAGAAACAGTGATTTGTTGATTTTCATGTCAATCACTTCACTTTGCGGCATGACTGACTGTGGGCCTAAAATTCTGTTTTACATTAAAGGGGCTGGAAGCAAGTTCGCCATTTTATACTCACTACTGCCACCTCAGTCCATATATGTAACTGCACCTTCTATATTAAGCTCGTGCATGACGGCAATTCGGGCCGAAGTGACACATTTTTGAGTGACCGTACAGGATTTTAGAGGCAGTTGTGGTGAACAGGTCTGAGCTCATTCTACACATTAGGACATGGCTGGAACATGTAGGGGGAGGAAAATACTTAATTTTAACATTTTTAAACTCCTTATAGTCCCTTTAAGGTGGGCCTGCCAGAAGGGCACTGACTAACTTTCAGCATTAGAGAAAAAACCTTTGTGTATACAGTATTTCTAATGGAATTGCATGTATTGTACTAACCAGTTTGAACTGTGATTCACTATGAAACAAAGTAAGGCAAGTCAAAGAAAACGGCACAACAGAGAAAATAATCATACTTTGGGCTAGCGGAGGTGCAGAGAGTAGAACGGGTCGTCTTGTGATCGAAGGGTCGGAGGTTGGAAACTCGCAGGTGCACGCTGGCAGTGTGTCCTTGGGCAAGACACTTCACCCACCTTGCCTCCAGTGACTGTGTTCACTGGTGTATGAATGAGAGAGTGAATGGCTGACTGGTTCCTTGATGTAAAGCACTTTGAGCTTAAAGCAGATAGAAAGGTGCTATATAAATGTGACCATTTACCATTAGTCCTATGTAGCACTTTTCCAGACATTCAAAGTCGCTTCCCAATGAAACTACAGTGTTTCTCATAATGACCTGCCCAGAATGTCTAACCACTGTTTGAACTGGCCTGTTGAAAAGGAGTAGAAATCAGAAAAAGTGAAGACAGCTGTGAAATTTTCATTGACTTTTTGTTTGTGATTGACATTATGTCTTGGAATAAATCAATCTGAGGCACTGTGTATATAAATGAATGGAATTGTACAGAAGGGACAGTGAATGGATGTCTGGAGGAGTCGGTATGTCAACTTCTACCTGGTATTGCATGAAAACGAAAAAGAAAACCCCTCCAGTTTTTTTATATGTTGTAGATGACACATAGGGCTACATTTTTCCCATTGGCGTCGGAGAGTTTGGGCGTGTCCCACAGGGTCAATTTCAAGGTCAAAATATAGGTACAAAAGTCATCCACCTAAAAAATACCAATATACTTGTAAAAATTCATATTTAGTCACATTTAGATTCCTCGTGGTCTTCCCTTTACAGACATACCTGTTTTTTTGAAAATCGGACCAGTGGTTGCTGAGTTACAGCAATTTGAAAGTAGCCACAGCCTTTTTCGCGAAAACGTGAAAAATGAAAAAATGAAAATGCGATATCTCGAAAAACCTTTGGTCCGATTAGTTTGAAATGTGAATTTCTGGCTTTACTGGCCATGAATTACATATATACCAAATTTCACAAAAGTTGGAGAGGGTGAGGTTTAAAAATGCTATTTTTTGGGGTGATCTGAGATGGACTGACCTAGCTGTGCAGTGAGAACTTTGGTTCAGGTAAGTGAAGCAACGCGGAAACATTGTAACGCAAACGAGGCTAGGCTACAAACAAACGCTAGGCCATCTGTTTACCTACGTGAATATACTCTGGCCAAGGCTGTAAGCTCCAGTCGAAAAGCTTTGTGTAATGTCAAACTGGAGGAAATGTGCTCGGTTAAGGCGGGGGGTCAGAGGTTAAAATGTCGCCCACTGACCCGTGTGAACTGCCCGTCGGGGAGAGCAACGTAAACACACTTCTCTTGTTAACGTTACCCTGATCCACAGCTGATAAAACCATAGACTATCGATAAAACACGACTCATAATGGACTAAAACAAGATAACAACCCTCACAGCTTTACTGTTTGAGAGAGATGAGCGCCGACACATGCTCGCGCTCGCAAAAGGCAGATACGTTTTTTTGTTTATTATTTACCCGTCCTGTGACCAACAACATTTTGCACCTCTTCACCTGATGTATCTTGGCATCCGTGACCCATCCTGAGATAAAGCAGTGACAGTCCGGCTTCACCGGTGTATGGAGAGGGATTATGGACCACAGAAATGTAGATAGGCCCGTAAACATTAGATGCGGCGAACTGTCACTGATTTTAAGTGGCGTTAAAAAAATCTTTATAAGGATAAAATCCCAAGGTTTCAATCTTCATTGTGTATCTGTTCAGCTCCGCTGCTCAAGTGTGCAATTTTTTGATGTAGCATCTTGAATTCAACTAGTTGAGACGCAGGCTCATTTCAGGCTCCTGTAGTACCGCTGCTGCCCTGAAAAGGGCGCTGTGTGTCCTCTTTTGTGCCTTCTCACAAGTTACGGCCCTGAAATTCTGTTTCTAAATTGCTAATACTAATAAAGATTGTGTATTTGTCCAGATGGAGATTTCCCGGTGACTCCACTAAGATCCACAGCTGAATGGAGAGGATCAGCTTCATACAGAGGATACAGAGGTAAGACGGGAGCTGTGAGGGCACTGCAGAACTCACAATATTAGTCAGTGGTCAAGGTCACATTTATTTATAAAGCACATTTACAACAACCATCGCTGCCCAAAGTGCTGCACACAGGCAATACACAATAAGTAAATAAGTAAATCACAAACAATAGCAATAACAAGAAGCACCAAAGACAGTCCTGCTCAGCTTGTGTTGAAGGCCCGTGTAAACAAATGGCTCTTTAAGAGAGATTTACAAACTTACACTCGAGGGAAGACTGTTCCAAAGTGTGGGCGCCGCAACTGCAAAAGCTCGGTCACCCCTCGTTTTCATCTCGAAACAACTAGCAACATTTCATTTGCCAACCTCGTTTGGGACATGACCCGACAGAAGCTCTGACAGGTAAGAAGGATCCGTCCTTTTTAAACACTTAACCATCAATAGGACCTTTAGGGTTTTAAGCGCAGGCTCAAGACCCACCTTTATACCTTAGCTTTTAGCTTTACTTTAGTTCCATTTCTTTATCTATTTATTAAGCTTCATATTTATTGATGTTTATTGATATTTTGATCTTTACTCTTACTGGTTTTCACTTTGTTTTTAAACTTTGTATAATTGTTTTTATGCTTTTTTTGACTGGCTGTGGCTGTGTGGGTGCCGTCCTGTGGGTGCCCAGGTGGAGGTGTGGCTGTGTGGGTGCTGTCCTGTGGGTGCCCAGGTGGAGGTGTGGCTGTGTGGGTGCTGTCCTGTGGGTGCCCAGGTGGAGGTGTGGCTGTGTGGGTGCTGTCCTGTGGGTGCCCAGGTGGAGGTGTGGCTGTGTGGGTGCTGTCCTGTGGGTGCCCAGGTGGAGGTGTGGCTGTGTGGGTGCTGTCCTGTGGGTGCCCAGGTGGAGGTGTGGTGTCTCTGTCCTGTGGGTGCCCAGGTGGAGGTGTGGCTGTGTGGGTGCTGTCCTGTGGGTGCCCAGGTGGAGGTGTGGCTGTGTGGGTGCTGTCCTGTGGGTGCCCAGGTGGAGGTGTGGTGTCTCTGTCCTGTGGGTGCCCAGGTGGAGGTGTGGCTGTGTGGGTGCTGTCCTGTGGGTGCCCAGGTGGAGGTGTGGCTGTGTGGGTGCTGTCCTGTGGGTGCCCAGGTGGAGGTGTGGTGTCTCTGTCCTGTGGGTGCCCAGGTGGAGGTGTGGCTGTGTGGGTGATGTCCTGTGGGTGCCCAGGTGGAGGTGTGGCTGTGTGGGTGCTGTCCTGTGGGTGCCCAGGTGGAGGTGTGGTGTCTCTGTCCTGTGGGTGCCCAGGTGGAGGTGTGGCTGTGTGGGTGCTGTCCTGTGGGTGCCCAGGTGGAGGTGTGGCTGTGTGGGTGCTGTCCTGTGGGTGCCCAGGTGGAGGTGTGGCTGTGTGGGTGCTGTCCTGTGGGTGCCCAGGTGGAGGTGTGGTGTCTCTGTCCTGTGGGTGCTGTCCTGTGGGTGCCCAGGTGGAGGTGTGGCTGTGTGGGTGCTGTCCTGTGGGTGCCCAGGTGGAGGTGTGGCTGTGTGGGTGCTGTCCTGTGGGTGCCCAGGTGGAGCTGTGGTGTCTCTGTCCTGTGGGTGCCCAGGTGGAGCTGTGGTGTCTCTGTCCTGTGGGTGCTCAGGGTGCACGTTCATCTGCTCTTTTTTTTACATTCATATCTTGATAAAAATTGTGGACACATATTATACACATTTTTAATTATTTATTTATGTACAACAAACATTTACAAACATTAGAATTCAGAAAATGTATTGACTGTGGTTGTGCTAATCACTACAGACACATATTGCAAAATGCCTATACTACCCTCCATATAAGACAGTTGTTAATAATTGTGTCTATTTTAGCTGCACAAGATATTACTTCCATTTCCTTCCTTTTTTTTTTTTTTTTTACAAATATTGCAGTAATATTTCTTCACATGAAATGACAGTCATGACAGTTCTCAAATGGCTAATTTTTTCCTCATTCCATGCAGTCCTGTAGTTTGTACATTGTAGTAGAGCGAAGCATTATTGATCATTTTCTACCAGAGACACGGAGCCGCTGTGCACTGTGAATCCAGCAAACAGAGGCTGAGAGAAAGAGGCGTGGTAAGTGTAGAGGAGGGTCTTTCTGCCTTCTTTTATCTCATAAAAGGACAGAGACCCGCCTGTGTAGTCCAGATACACCGCCACTCGAGTTTGGTAGCAGGAATCGTTGTGAGATGAGTGAGCTGTGCGGTAGAAGTGAGGAGCGTGAGAGAGAGTGAACTCTGTCCCATCATGGCTGACACTGAAACTTTCCCTGGAGATCTTCAGGGCCCAGGACTCTTTGTCGGCTCCAAACTCACTGTTTTTACCATCTTCTTTTGTTGTGATCCCAATGTAACTCAGTGCAACACAAACATCTCCGTTCTGCCTCAAATCCATGTCCAAGACCATCTCCCAGTAATGACGGTCATTCAGAGCAGTGGAGCAGAGGACTGATGGACCGGAGTGGAACCTGTGCTGGTCTTCAGGGTATGTGTGCTCTTCTTCCACGAAGGTCACAGTGCGGTTGTTGTCAGACACCTTCAGTCGTCCATTGGCTGTGTTTGGATCCAGAGACAGTTCACAGAAATCTTTAAAGTAAAACACAAGGCTTTAACTCATTGTGCACGAATAGAAAATGTTCTGTTTTTCTTCTGAAACTGTGGTAAAAATCTGGTTAAGAAAAAGAGGTACATATTTGTCATGCAGAATCTGTATCTGATCTATCTGAACACTGACCGAACATTTGAAGAATAAGAAGATAATTGCAATATTCCTACAAAAACACCCCCTGATATTTTCAATGAAGGTATTCGAGTCGTCTTCTGTACTCAGTGGTTGGAGTCTCGAACGTTTCGCCTCTCATCCAAAAGGCTTCGTCAGTTAACTAAGGTTCTGCTCAGCCCGCAGCCTGGATAAAGACCAAAGGGGAGGAGTTGGGGTAGGCCCGGCTCCTCCCCAGAAACTACCGTTACTCTCACCTGAGTCAGTGAGTAAACACCTTTGAAGGAGAGCGTCTCTAACGACCTGCTCGCTCCAGAGCATCGATGTGTCCTGACCTATTCATGGCTGATCACAGCTAATTACCTGCCTATTGTTCTGTTGATGCTGATGTGCCGTCTCATTGGACTGGCAGTGATCGGCTGTCGGAGAAGGAGATTAGAGTAATGTAGAGAAAGATGAAATCTGAGTCCCCCATTCCGGTTCATGGAAGGATTTCCTTGACAAAAATAGCTTCTTTTTACTCCTCGTTCAAACCAACGTTCTTCTTTTGCTAAGATTTTGACCTCTCCGTGCACAGCCGACTGGGGGCCACTGGTGCTTTTCTCTTCGGTGTTGATAAAGTCTCTTCTGTAGTACTTGTTTCGTTTCTCCAATATAATGTTCTTTGCATCTAATAGAATAAACCAAATTGCTTTGTTTGTGGCTCGGCGTTTTGTCTTTGGGATGAACTAGTTTTCGCCTCAGTGTATTCACCGGTTTGTGGTTCACTGGAATCTTGTGCTGTCTAAAGATTCTCTGAAGCTTCTCTGAGACCCCGGCTACATACGGCACAGCTACTCCCTTTCTTCTGGGCTCTGTGGTCTGTCCTGTTCTTTGGGTGCTTAGTTCGCCGACGAAGCCTTTTGGATGAGAGGCGAAACGTTCGAGACTCCAACCACTGAGTACAGAAGACGACTCGAATACCTTCACTGAAGATGGACAACCCCTGTACGACTGAGAGCTAACACAGACATCCCCTGATATATATTTTTTTATAAATGCTTTTTTCCTACAGCATCTTCTCACAACATCTATTGCATAACTGATGACGCCATCGAAGGCATTATATAGTAGCACAACCACAACACAAGATGAATATGTATCGATAAGAGTACCGTTAAAGTACCGCATTGATAAGGAGTATCGATAAGAGGAGTAGTTTCGATAAATCTTTAACAATACCCATCCCTACAATTCATACAGTACTAATCCAGAAGGATCCCTCAAAGGTCACCGTTTTCAGCACAACGCGCCAGTAATCAGATACACTGCAGGAATAATAAGCTGGTCAAAGGAATGAGATACAGACCACAGACTAAACCTCTTAGAACTGCACTTTGCTGGACAGAGAAGTCTAATGTATTTCTTGGGATCTAAGAACAACAAAAATACTGCGCAGAACCCTCATGTTCCCGGGCCTTTGGTAGAGGAGCCGATGGGAGAGACTGCCAGCAGAGGGTGAGAAAGTTCTATAAATGACTTACACTTTTTCAGACCTGGTGTCAGCCATTTCTCTCCAGCAGGCTCCAGTCTAGAGACAAAACAAACATTTATTTATTTCCCTTCGAAATTGAGTGCATTTTATCAACACATTTACAAATGGGTTAAAATGGCCGACCTAATGACATGTGTCTATTGAATGAACCTGAAAGAGCTCGGACTTGAGAGTCTGGGAGGCTCACCTGAGAGAGTCCAGGGCGCCTTGAGGAGCTCGCAGAGCGGTCAGGAGCTCAGCCGAGACTCCGGGATGATTGTAGCTCAAGTCTAACTCTCTCAGATGGGAGGAGGCAGAGGTCAGAGCTGAGGCCAAAGAAGCCGCGCCCCTCTCTGAGACCAGACATCCAGACAGCCTAAAAACACACAGTGTTATCCCCTACAGAGGCGGAGTGCATGACGGGAGCATCTTACCTCAGGATCCTCAATCTACAGGGGGCGCTCTTCAGTCCCTCACTCAGCCGCTCCACTCCGGAGTCCCACAGGTCATTGTTGCTGAGGTCCAGGTGTGTTAAACTGGAGGAGCTGAGGACAGAGGCCAGAGGACCACAGCTCCTCTCAGACAGGTTACAGCAGGACAGGCTAAAAACAGAAGTTACACATGAATGAATGAACAGTGCTTTGGCTGCAACACTTTTTAAACTTTGAGTGAGTAATCTTACATGGCTTTGTTTGAGGCCTTCAGTACTGGCATTAGACTCTGGAATGCTTCTTCTGAGGGACAGTACTTTCTGAGATCAAATTCTCCCTGCAGTGAGTCTGAGGATAGAAGGATGAAGGACAGGGCAGACCACTGAGCAGGAGTCAAACGTTGGTCATAGACTCCTCCTCCTCTCATGACCTTCTGTATCTCCTCCTCCAGACTGCGGTCGTTAAGTTCGTTCAGACAGTGAAGCAGATTCAGGCTCCTCTCTGCAGACAAGCCCTTTTCATTCAACTTCTCTTTGATGTACTTTACTGTCTCATCATTGGTTTTCACTCTTTCTGTGTGGGTCAGCAGACCGGTCAGCAGGCTCTGATTGTCTGGCAGAGACAGCCCCAGGAGGAAGCGCAGGAACAGGTCCAGGTGTCCGTTTGGACTCTCTAAGGTTCGGTCTACTGCAGAGCCGTAGAAGGCTGCATTAAACCACGTTGATCTATATTGTGTTGACAGCAGATTCTTTCGATGGTTGAAGAAGGTGTGATGGACATGAAGAGCAGCCAGAAACTCCTGCACAGTCAGATGGATGAAGCAGTAGACCTTGTCCTGGTACAGGCCTTGTTCTTCTCTAAACACCTGTGTGAAGACTCCGGAGTAACGAGCGATCTCTGCAGCGTCCAGTCCACACTCTTCCAGATCAGACTTGTAGAAGATCAGGTTTCCTTTCTGCAGCTGCTCAAAGGCCAGTTTTCCCAGAGACTTCACCATCTCCTTGGTCTCCTCAGTCCAGTGAAGGTCTGCTCCTGTTCCCTCATGATACTTGATGTTCTTGACTTTGGCATGAACCACCAGGAAGTGGACGTACATCTGGGTGAGGGTGGTGGGCAGATGGTCAGTGATATTAGACTTCAGCAGATGCTCCAGGACTGTGGACAGGATCCAGGAGAAGATGGGGATGTAGCTCATGATGTACAGGCTGCGGATGCTCTTGATGTGGGAGATGACTTTATTGGCCTGTTCCTCGTCTCTGAACCTCTTCCTGAAGTACTGCTCCTTCTGTGGGTCGCTGAACCCTCGCACCTCTGTCACCATGGAGACGCACTCAGCAGGGATCTGATTGGCCGCCGCGGGGCGTGTGGTTATCCAGAGGCGAGCGGAGGGAAGCAGGCTCCCCCTGATGAGGTTCACCAGCAGCTCCTCCACTGAGGCGCTCTCTGTGGGCTCCGTCAGGACTTTGGTTTTAGTGAAGTCCAGAGGAAGTCTGCACTCGTCCAGACCGTCAAAGATGAAGAGCACCTTCACGTCTTCGAACCTGCAAAGGCCTTTGGTTTGACTGAAGAAGTGATGGACCAGCTCCACCAGGCTGAACTCTGAGTCTCTGAGCACATTGAGCTCTCTGAAAGTGAAGGGGAGCAGCAGCTGGACGTCCTGGTTGGATTTTCCTTCAGCCCAGTCCAGACAAAATTTCTGAGTCAGAACTGTTTTCCCCACGCCGGCCACGCCCACCGTCAGCATCGTCCTGATTGGCTGTCCATACTTGTATTGTGTAAATACGTCCTCAAGGTGTATAGGGGTGTCTGGTGGTTTCCAAGATGTGGCCTCGATGTGTCTGACCTCATGTTCCTGGTTGACCTCCGAGGGCCCTCCTTCTATGATGTAGAGCTCTGTGTATATTTGACTCAAGGGGGCGGGACTCTCTTCAGCCACTCCCTCAAATACCTGGGCGAACCTCTTCTGCAGGTGCATCTTCAGTTTACTGCAGCATCTAACATCTGCAGATGCTGGTGAAAGACACAAAGATCAGTTCAGACAAGAGCAGCAAAAAGACCCATTGAAACGCGCCTCTTACTGTATTTCGTTTCCCCTCAGCTTAGTTTTAGTCCGTAATTAAATGTTACAAAGATAAATCCATTTTGCTGTGTTCAGTGGTAAAAACAACACAATGGTAAAGTGGAGAAAGTTAGAGGATCGCAGCGATACAGAGTAAAAGCAACATATGCACAAAGGTGGTGGCTCTCGTAATAATCCAGATCTCTGTCTTTGCTGTAAAAGCCAAAGTGAGTTTTAAAAGTGCCCCGGAGCATCTCAAGACATCGCACTCACACCAACAGCGGCGGGAGAGAAAAGAGAGACAAGCTTCCATTCATCCCCTCTGCTGCCTGGCGACCGGTAAAGAAGCCTCCGGAAACACACAGGAGAGCGGCTCCATACAGGCGGCCGGAGCAGCATTTGCACAGAGTTGAAATCAATCCAACGCTATTCAAATACTGAGCCATTTCCAGCGGCAACCACCAACCACAGAACAAGATCTGATAGACACCTGTGCGTAATTGGCTATTGCACTTCAGCTGCGTCTCAAACCCCGCCTCCAGCTCCTCCTGCACAAGGGGGGGCTGGCGAAGAAAGTAGAGCGAGTTCCCATCGTCTGAGCGTCTGAACAGATGTCATGTTTGTACTGGAAGCTGTGAAGAAGGAGCTCTTTCTAACCTACTCTGGACACACCTGTTGTTTTTTCTTACCTAACGATAACGTCAGAGAAAAGTGTGTTTGGCTACGAGGACTTTGTTCAACCTTCCTTTAAGAAGAGGCCACTCGCCAGAAGTTGTTTTTTTCTCTCTGGGATTCGGCGACTTTCACCAAAATAGTGCTGTGTTTTTCAACCTTTTTTGAGCCAAGGCACATTTTTTTCATTGAAAAAATCACGAGGCACACAGCAGACAATATAAAGCCTATATTCAGTCGTTCACATCAAAGTGTCTTGAATAGGAACACTGTATAGTCTCGCGAGCCACAATGCCACAGTCACCGCCACCTGCCGCATCCATGCATCACTAATTCTCATGTTTCCAAGAAATTAGCGACCTGATATAGAGTATTTGTTACTTGGTTGCTCTACTCTAGACAGCACAGACACTCGAAAACAGTACATTATTTGCGGAAAACAATGAATTTGTTTTAAAAAAAAACAACTAGGTGAAATTGGATAATTTTCCAAGGCACACCAGACAATATCTCACGGCGCACTAGTGTGCCACGGCACAGTGGTTGAAAAACACTGAAATAGTGTTTTTCTGTGACTGTCACTGATGGATGTTTGATGAACCTTCAGCAGAACCAAAGTGGATTCACTTTTATAACCAACGCCCGTCCCATAATGTAAACACCTGATGGACCAGAGCGGAGAGTCAATCAGAACATGTGTTAGCTTGTGTGTGTTAGCTTGTGTGTGTTAGCGTGTGTGTTAGCGTGTGTGTTAGTGTGTGTGTTAGCTTGTGTGTGTTAGCTTGTTTGTGTTAGCTTGTGTGTGTTAGCGTGTGTGTTAGTGTGTGTGTTAGCTTGTGTGTGTTAGTGTGTGTGTTAGCGTGTGTGTGTTAGCTTGTGTGTGTTAGCTTGTGTGTGTTAGCGTGTGTGTGTTAGCGTGTGTGTTAGCGTGTGTGTTAGTGTGTGTGTTAGTGTGTGTGTGTTAGTGTGTGTGTTAGCATGTGTGTGTTAGCGTGTGTGTGTTAGCTTGTGTGTTAGCTTGTGTGTGTTAGCTTGTGTGTTAGTGTGTGTGTTAGTGTGTGTGTTAGCTTGTGTGTTAGTGTGTGTGTTAGTGTGTGTGTTAGCTTGTGTGTTAGCTTGTGTGTTAGTGTGTGTGTTAGCTTGTGTGTTAGTGTGTGTGTTAGCATGTGTGTGTTAGCTTGTGTGTTAGTGTGTGTGTTAGCGTGTGTGTGTTAGCGTGTGTGTTAGCGTGTGTGTTAGTGTGTGTGTTAGCATGTGTGTTAGTGTGTGTGTTAGCATGTGTGTGTTAGTGTGTGTGTTAGCATGTGTGTGTTAGTGTGTGTGTTAGCATGTGTGTGTTAGCGTGTGTGTTAGCATGTGTGTGTTAGCATGTGTGTTAGCTTGTGTGTTAGCTTGTGTGTGTTAGCTTGTGTGTTAGTGTGTGTGTTAGTGTGTGTGTTAGCTTGTGTGTTAGCTTGTGTGTTAGCATGTGTGTGTGTTAGCTTGTGTGTTAGCTTGTGTGTTAGCATGTGTGTGTTAGCTTGTGTGTTAGCTTGTGTGTTAGCATGTGTGTGTTAGCTTGTGTGTTAGCTTGTGTGTTAGCATGTGTGTTAGCATGTGTGTGTTAGCGTGTGTGTTAGCTTGTGTGTTAGCGTGTGTGTGTTAGCTTGTGTGTTAGCTTGTGTGTTAGCATGTGTGTGTTAGCTTGTGTGTTAGTGTGTGTGTTAGTGTGTGTGTTAGCTTGTGTGTGTTAGCGTGTGTGTTAGTGTGTGTGTTAGCTTGTGTGTGTTAGCTTGTGTGTGTTAGCTTGTGTGTGTTAGCGTGTGTGTGTTAGCGTGTGTGTTAGCGTGTGTGTTAGCGTGTGTGTTAGTGTGTGTGTTAGTGTGTGTGTTAGTGTGTGTGTTAGCATGTGTGTGTTAGCGTGTGTGTTAGCTTGTGTGTTAGCTTGTGTGTGTTAGCTTGTGTGTTAGTGTGTGTGTTAGTGTGTGTGTTAGCTTGTGTGTTAGCTTGTGTGTGTTAGCTTGTGTGTGTTAGCTTGTGTGTGTTAGCTTGTGTGTTAGTGTGTGTGTTAGCTTGTGTGTGTTAGCTTGTGTGTGTTAGCTTGTGTGTGTTAGCTTGTGTGTTAGTGTGTGTGTTAGCTTGTGTGTGTTAGCTTGTGTGTTAGTGTGTGTGTTAGCATGTGTGTGTTAGCTTGTGTGTTAGTGTGTGTGTTAGCATGTGTTTGTTAGCTTGTACGTGTTAGCTTGTGTGTGTTAGCTTGTGTGTTAGCTTGTGTGTTAGTGTGTGTGTTAGCATGTGTGTGTTAGCTTGTGTGTGTTAGCTTGTGTGTGTTAGCTTGTACGTGTTAGCTTGTGTGTTAGCTTGTGTGTGTTAGCGTGTGTGTGTTAGCTTGTGTGTTAGCATGTGTGTTAGCATGTGTGTTAGCATGTGTGTTAGCATGTGTGTTAGCATGTGTGTTAGCCATTTATGAAGCTGTGTTGCAGATGTCAACTCCTTATAACTGCATCGTGAAGTAACTTTTTGCTTACTTTATATTTCTATTACTGCTAAAGTTGTATGTGCGGAGAGAGGGGGCGGAGTTAACTGAATCGAAGCGTTGTGTCTTCTGGGTTTGAAAAATACCTCCAGAAAATACTTATATTTATCACAAAAAATAGTGCTCCATAGTGGTAGTTGTACAATATATCAAATGAATGCCTATAGTTTACTTAAATGGCTAAAATAGCAGATACAGATCCTTTAAGTAGATTGTAGGGGTGTTGAAAAAAATCTATTACGTCGCGCGATTCTCCCATCAATGCAAAAATGCGTCTGAATCGATGTTTATAAATCTATTTTGGGGGAAATATTCATTGCAGCATCTCCCTTTGGTCCTGCACTTTTACTCCTGCTCACTAGATGGCAGGGCCCCTTGAGTAACAATAGAATATCACGAAAGTTATTTATGGATGGCTTTTTACAGTGTAGTCTGGCGGAGTTTAGAGAAACACAGCAAAGAAGGGGAAGGAGTCACACCGCACTCTCGATCCTTTGCTCAGCTTAACATTCGATATTAGACATTTTCCCTCATTTTTGTCATTTTTTTGTCAATTTTTTATCACATTTTTGTCCATTTTTTATCACATTTTTGTTACATTTTTGTCATTTTTTTGTAATTTTTTAATCACATTTTTGTCACATTTTTGTCATTTTTTTATCACATTTTTATCACATTTTTATCACATTTTTGTCACATTTTTGTCATTTTTTATCAAATTTTTATCAAATTTTTGTAATGTTTTAGTCAATTTTTTTATCATTTTTTTGTCATTTTTTTGTCATTTTTTTATCACATTTTTGTCACATTTTTGTCACATTTTTGTCATTTTTTTGTCAATTTTTTATCAAATTTTTGTCAATTTTTGTCACATTTTTGTAATTTTTTATCACATTTTTATCAAATGTTTGTAATGTTTTAGTCAATTTTTTATCATTTTTTTGTCATTTTTTTTATCCAATTTTTGTCACATTTTTGACATTTTTTGTCACATTTTTGTAATTTTTTTCTCAATTTTTTTTTGTCATTTTCTTGAATCTATTTTGGGGGAAATATTCATTGCAGCATCTCCCTTTGGTCCTGCACTTTTACTCCTGCTCACTAGATGGCAGGGCCCCTTGAGTAACAATAGAATATCACGAAAGTTATTTATGGATGGCTTTTTACAGTGTAGTCTGGCGGAGTTTAGAGAAACACAGCAAAGAAGGGGAAGGAGTCACACCGCACTCTCGATCCTTTGCTCAGCTTAACATTCGATATTAGACATTTTCCCTCGTTCTCCGCTTAATGAACAAACTTTGCGCTCCATCGGAAGCGTGAATACAAAGGAAGATCCGTGGCAAACAGAGGCAAAAGTGGAATAAAGGTGAATGGACAGAGTTCTTACTGGAGCTCAGCCGCACAGCCAGGTCCTGCTGGTCCGTCCTCCTGAGGAAGTCCAGGGTGGTGTTCAGCAGAGCCTCTCTGCTGCGCCGGTCCTCCTCACTCTCGGGCTTCTGTGAGCTCTGTTCCTCTGTCTCCGAGGCCACGAGCCTGTGGAGCCTCTGCACCTGCGCCACGAAGTGCTCCTCCACCCGCTGGGACAGGGAAAAAGATTCTGTTCTAAAGGGAAATTCATTGTAGTTCCACATATCAAAAGGAATTAGAGATTATTTTACTGACTTCAAAGGCAACGTCCAGCTGAGTCGGAGGCTTTTGGACACTGCAAACAATGAACAGAGACAGTTTTTGTGGCCTTTGGATCCAAATATTAAAATTTGTTCACACATAATACCAAATAGCGTAGTTTTAGTTTGAATTGGGTGCTTTATTTCATCAGGCAAACGGGTGTGAGGTACAAAACAAACAATTACAACAAATAGCTATATTGGAAAAGAACTATATTAATTTGTAAAGCATTTGCATGTGTTCAAAATGTTCTTTCGTCTGTGTGCCGTCATAGATCACACTATGTATTTTGGGGGAAATTCCAATCAGGAGGACACAAGAGGGCTTGATTTTTGGAGTCTGTGATGATCAGATGTTATATGTGGAGGGGACTTCACGCAGTCGCAGCTGGTCAGGGACGACTCCAATGACGGCCAGTTCACCTGAGAGTAAAGCAGACAGTGATGTGTCCTGTAGAGGGCGTTTGTAGCAAAACCAATTGCAGTATAAAAAAGCGTCCAGGTTTTGAAGGTGACAAAGTTCTTGCATTTAAGAGCACACAAACATTCTCTCACATCGCATTTAGTACCGAGAGCACATTTATAAGTACACCACGCACCCTTGATGTGTGATCAATAAACATGTATCACACTACAGCATTTATAGCCACGGCTAGTTTGTTTAATTTGCAATGTCTGGCTTTTCAGATGGACACAGAAACATTTTGACATCATCACATTGTTGCTTTTATGGACTATAATAGTGATATTCTCTGTTACGTTTGTCTGTCTGTCTTTTTTACATGTTTTTACGGACCTTTGTGAGTCTGAAATAAAGCTTGATTATTATTGTTATGCTCTAAAACAGGGGTAGGCAAGAGGGCTGAAGCCGCTGATTATAAACCCAAAGTAAAGCCCAACACTGGATAAATGACCATCATGAGATAAATCACTTCACATTGCTTGAATTAAAGTTCTTCTATGTTAAATTTGAGTCGGTTTGAACTAATCTAAGATACAAATGCTATAGCGCCGATGGAACAAGAATAAAACCCACGTGAAACGACACAAAATTATCTGAATTAAGAGACTAACTACGACTAGAGGTTTTATCTCATCTAAAACCAAACCAAATCTACCCAACCCTTAGATTTAATCTCTTAATTCAAGTACATTTATCTATTTTCTTCCTTAAAACAATTATTCTTTGTTCTTTCTTCTTTCTAATGCCAGTGTCCTACATCAGGGGTGGCCAACCCGCGGCTCTCGAGCCGCATGCGGCTCTTGGCCAATCAGAGTGCGGCTCTTTGCATGATTGGAGATGTTTCATACAATGCGGCTCTTTGCAAAATAATTGGTAAATATTTCCCATAAACTGTAACAGTCTTTGACCAAAAATCCAACCATCGTCCTACAGACGCTGTTTCCATCTCTACATGAATGAGAGTCCGTATCTCTCTCCTTTTCGAGGCGGCGCGTAAAAGGTGCCCGTGCAGCTTCACTCACAGCGGGATGTAGGTTGAACAACAGGCAGATCGTGGCACTAGGATTAGCTTCTGTGCTTTTCAGATTTCTGATCAGCTACTCTTTATTTGATGTAATTTGGCCACATATTCACAGAAAAAGATCAAAATTAGGAAATTGATAAAAGCGGAGCTCTTTTGAAGCGTATGATGCGAAGCGCGACATCGTAACGCGGAAATACACAAAGTCATTGACTTTTCTTTCACATGTGACAGTAGCTGTAACAGATGCAACTTAAAACAGACTCTCAGTCGTCCAGAGGCTCCTGGTTAAAGTTCATGAACTTTGTGCAGCCTAGAGTGCGTTCTCTGCACAGTCCAGTCAGGACGAAGCTGCAGGCACTGAGCGCACAGGCCAGGGGCGAATCAGAGAAGGGGGCTCAGTGGGCAGGGCCCCACATACAAACACACCCCAGCATAAAAAAATAAAAAAAATCTAATTCTGTCTCAGTCAGAGCAGAACAGCACAAAATGTCATTTAATATACATGTATTTCAATCTTGTTGAGGAGTAAAACCATTCAATCTAACACAATTATTAAAAAAAAGAAAGAAAAAGGCATAAAGTTATAGTTTATTGTGATTAAATAAAACGGTCACTTTCTATTTAATCACAATAAACGACCGCCCCGGAATCTCGCTAATGGTCGGTGCCTTTGTGGCTCTTCACAGGATCAAGGTTGAAAATTTCGGCTCTTGGTCTCTGACTGGTTGGCCACCCCTGTCCTACATCATATATGACCTAACTGGGTGCATTGTCACTATTTCTACCTTTTTTTTCTCCCACTTAATTCTAATAATGTTAAAAGTTCTCTCTGATTTGTGTAATAGCGTTTCTCAAAATCATCTTGAGGGCCAGAGGTTCTGTGCTGGAGGGCTGGATTTGGCCCCCGGGCCTGACGTTGCCTAGCCCTGCTCTAAAACGTGATCTAGAATGTGATGATGTCATAATGTCAGGTGGAGCAGGGGCCAGTTGACTAAATTACGGCAAAATTAAAGCACCGCCTCATTCATTAGTTCATTCAGCAGTTCGTTAGTTCAACTTTTTTATGTCTGATTATTCACAGACAAAACACAATCAATATCTCAACTGAAAGAAAGTTATTGTTGGTGATTTGGCTCGTCCTCGCTCTGCAGCCTGTACTATCTCTCCCCTCACTCTTCTCCCCTCGCACGCCCGCAGCCTTGAGGCCCTGGTCTCAGCTCGGCCCTGGTCTCAGCCCTGGTCTCAGCTCGGTCTCAGCTCGACCCTGGTCTCAGCTCAGCCCTGGTCAAACTCGGCCCTGGTCTCAGCTCGGCCCTGGTCTCAGCTCGGTCTCGGCTCGGCCCTGGTCTCAGCTCGGCCCCGGTCTCAGCTCGGCCCTGGTCTCAGCTCGGCCCTGCTCTCAGCTCGGTCTCGGCTCGGCCCTGCTCTCAGCTCAGCCCTGGTCTCAGCTCGGCCTTGCTCTCAGCTCGGCCCTGGTCTCAGCTCTCCCCTGGTCAAACTCTCCCCTGGTCTCAGCTCGGCCCTGGTCTCAGCTCGGCCCTGGTCTCAGCTCGGCCTTGCTCTCAGCTCGGCCCTGGTCTCAGCTCGGCCCTGGTCTCAGCTCGGCCCTGGTCTCAGCTCGGCCCTGGTCTCAGCTCCGCCCTGCTCTCAGCTCCGCCCTGCTCTCAGCTCCGGTCTCACCTCAGCCCTGGTCTCACCTCGGCCCTGGTCCCAGCTCGGCCCTGGTCTCAGCTCGGCCCTGGTCTCAGCTCTCCCCTGGTCAAACTCTCCCCTGGTCTCAGCTCGGCCCTGGTCTCAGCTCGGCCCTGGCCTCAGCTCTCCCCTGGTCAAACTCGGCCCTGCTCTCAGCTCGGCCTTGCTCTCAGCTCAGCCCTGGTCTCAGCTCGGCCCTGGCCTCAGCTCGGCCCTGGCCTCAGCTCGGCCCTGGCCTCAGCTCGGCCCTGGTCTCAGCTCGGCCCTGGCCTCAGCTCGGCCCTGGCCTCAGCTCGGCCCTGGCCTCAGCTCGGCCCTGGCCTCAGCTCGGCCCTGGCCTCAGCTCGGCCCTGGCCTCAGCTCGGCCCTGGTCTCAGCTCGGCCCTGGTCTCAGCTCGGCCTTGCTCTCAGCTCGGCCCTGGTCTCTGCTCGGCCCTGGTCTCAGCTCAGCCCTGGTCTCTGCTCGGCCCTGGTCTCAGCTCGGCCCTGGTCTCAGCTCGGCCCTGGTCTCAGCTCGGCCCTGCTCTCAGCTCGGCCCTGCTCTCAGCTCGGCCCTGGTCTCGGCTCGGCCCTGGTCTCGGCTCGGCCCTGGTCTCGGCTCGGCCCTGCTCTCAGCTCGGCCCTGGTGTCAGCTCAGCCCTGTTCTCAGCTCAGCCCTGGTCTCGGCTCGGCCCTGGTCTCGGCTCGGCCCTGGTCTCAGCTCGGCCCTGCTCTCAGCTCGGCCCTGCTCTCAGCTCAGCCCTGGTCTCTGCTCGGCCCTGGTCTCGGCTCGGCCCTGGTCTCGGCTCGGCCCTGGTCTCGGCTCGGCCCTGCTCTCAGCTCGGCCCTGGTGTCAGCTCAGCCCTGTTCTCAGCTCAGCCCTGGTCTCAGCTCAGCCCTGGTCTCGGCTCGGCCCTGGTCTCGGCTCGGCCCTGGTCTCAGCTCGGCCCTGGTCTCAGCTCGGCCCTGCTCTCAGCTTTTTTTTAATCACATTTTTGTCACATTTTTGTAATTTTCTTGTCACATTTCCATCATTGTTTTCGTCTCAGTTTTGTTGCTATTTTCACAGCTTTTTTCCAGAAGCTTTTGGATTGGGGTAAAGCCAAACTGGAGAAAATGTGCTCGGTTCAGGTGGGAGTTAAGGGGTTAATGTCAAATTCATGTTGTTTTAAACTGATGTGACTAATATTTATCCATAAATATGAAGCTGTCTCTTGAATGTGGTCGGTGTCCATTATATTAGAGCGATTCTAGTTTCTCCTCCACCACAGGCGAGTCTGGCTTTTGGTTCATGTGATATGTGTTAAAGGGAGTTGTTCACTGATGATGTTTGTTGTGTGTTTGTCATATCATGGATGAAATTGAAGTATAGTTGCGCTCCGTGGCCAGTGCTTTGATGTTTATGGCCAGTGTGGTTTGTACGGCTGCGACTTTGCCGTAATGCTTCATGTAGTAATAATAATAACGCTCTGTGACCAAACGAAAGAAGGCAGCACCAGTGCTACTTGCAAAAAAGTGTGTCTCGAGCCCTTGATTCTTTTGTTTGTGCCCTTAAATGTGAAATAGCAGCCAGTACCTGTCAGAAGATTGTGTGATGTCCCGTGGAAGTATGTCCCAGCGATCCATTCCCCGCTGATGCTTGGCCCAGTCCAGCGTGAGCGGAGGAGTGTTCAGCGCCATCAGGCAGCCTAACCAGTAGCATTCAGTGACCAGCTCCTGGCAATACACTGGAGCGCTTACTGTGGTGAGCATCACAGCCTGTAGGAAGGACAGACATTACTATCCCAAAAATATACATTTTTGTCATTTTTTTATCACATTTTTGTCACATTTTTGTCATTTTTTTGTCAATTTTTTATCACATTTTTGTCAATTTTTTATCACATTTTTGTCATTTTTTTGTCAATTATTTATCAAATTTTTGTAATTTTTTATCACAATTTTGTCACATTTTTGTAATTTTTTTGTCAATTTTTTATCCAATTTTTGTCATTTTTTGTCACATTTTTTTATCACATTTTTATCACATTTTTGTAATGTTTTAGTCAATTTTTTATCATTTTTTGGTCATTTTTTATCACATTTTTGTCACATTTTTGTCATTTTTGATCAAATTTTTATCACATTTTTGTAATGTTTTAGTCAATTTTTTATCATTATTTTGTCATATTTTTGTCATTTTTTTGTCAATTTTTTATCAAATTTTTTGTAATTTTTTGTCACATTTTTCTCATTTTTTTGTCATTTTTTTAATCAAATTTTTGTCACATTTTTGTCACATTTTTGTCATTTTTTATCAAATTTTTATCAAATTTTGTAATGTTTTAGTCAATTTTTTATCATTTTTTTGTCATTTTTTTATCAAATTTTTGTCAAATTTTTGACATTTTTTGTCACATTTTTGTAATTTTTTTGTCACATTTTTTTGTCATTTTCTTGTCACATTTGTGTAATTTTTTCGTCATTTTTTTGTCAATTTCGTGTGACATTTTTGTGACATTTTTGCCACTTGTTCATCAATTTTTCGTCACTTTTTTGCCAATGCCACTTTTGTTGAGAAATGTAAATTCTTGGGTGTGACTCTTTCTCATGACTTGAATTGGAGCTCACATACGATGAACTGTGCTAACAAAGCAAGACAGCGCCTCTTCTTTTTATGCAGGCTTCGAGAGTTTACCCAAAATACTAGGATTCTTTTGAACTTTTATTATTGTGTAATTGAGAGTGTCCTGACCAGTTGTGTAAAGCGCTTTGTGACTATGTCTGTGAAAGGCGCTATATAAATAAATAAAGATCTTCTTGTATTACTGTGTGGTTTGGTCTCACTCTGAAAGAGAAGAAGGCTCTGAACAAAGTGGTTCTCTCAGCCTCAGGACCATTGGCTGCTCCTGGAGGCCACATATAAAGCTCGACGACTGAATCGAGCTTTACAACTCGCAAATGACGCCTCAGGCCGCCCGGCTCAGGCCTTTTCTGAGACGCTTCCTTCAGGGAGAAGGTATCGCTCCATCATATGTTCTACTGATCGACATATTAACCGTTTCTTTCCTCAAGCTGTGATCACTTTAAACAAGGCACTTCTATTTATTTATCTGTGTGGACTTTTATTGTACAATATTTGGTCCTTTTAATGTGGCATTGTTTGTTTGTTCTGTTTTTTATATTGTGTCTTTTTACGTGTTTTACATATCGCACTTTGAGCTCTTTGCACATTTTTTTCCAATGTGGTTTTTCAAACTGCAAATGGCCAATAAAATGAATCTGAAGCTGAATCGGCTTGTTGCACAATGTGGCTACGCTAGTTCCTCTGAGGTGAAGCTGTGGGCGCTAGCACTTCCTGTTCGTGTTTATTTCCATTAAGATTAGCTCAGACCAGTGAGTTCCTGGTAGAAATATTTCCATAGACGAGATGTTTATAAGGATCGGGGAGTTTGTCTTGAAGCTAAAGGCTAATTTAAACTCTTAACTCCCGCCTGAACCGAGAGGATCTTTTTCCTCACGTCATCACATTTTTTTTCCCATCATTTTTGTCAATTTTTTGTCAAATTTTTGTCAATTTTTTGTAATTCTTTCGTCAATTTTTTGTCAATTTCTTGTCACATTTTTCGTCATTTTTTGTGACATTTTTGTGACATTTTTGCCACATTTCCATCATTGTTTTCGTCGAGAAAATGTGCTCGGTTCAGGTGGGAGTTAAGCGGTTAATGCATTACACAACTTGAAATAGTGCCTTTATATATATTTTTATAGCACGTTAGCCTTTAGCTTCAAGACAAACTATCAATCCTTCATGATCACAGGCGTCTCCGATCTGAACTCGTTACTTCATGATTTGAACACACAGTAAATGATCGTCTACCGGGAACTCACCGCCCACAACGTAATCTTTAGAAAATATGATTATTATTCCACTAAAAGAAAACAGACAGGAAGTACTGGCGCTCACACCTTCAGGTCAGAGGAACTAGCATAGCCACACCGTGCACCAAGCTAATTACGCTGCAAAGTTACTTTCTGATTTCTAAAAATCCAAATCTGCTCTGGCTCATGTAGAACCCGGAGTTTTGGATTCTCTGATTCCTGAAGAGAATGTAAATGCATTAGACCTATTGGGTTATCTGATTCCTCCAGATATCTGAGCTGTCCGACCATGTCCAAGTTTACCTGTTTGTTGTGGTAAATTGCCAGCTGCATGTTCTCGATGCTGGCCTGCAGGTGCTCCTGAACCTGAGGGAGAACCAACATCAATAACAGCAGCACAGACCAGTATGAAAGGATGCTGTTGGAATCCTCAGAGTAAATACCTTTTTGGGAAGCTCATTTTCAGGTATTTTTTCCGTCAGTACTGTGGACAAAGATTTCTTCATTCCGTCCACTTTTTCCACAGCTTTTTGAAAAACATTCTGTAAGAGCCAACGTTTCCTTTGAGATCAAATTGCAAATGGCTCTGATGTTGTTTTAAGAAGCAAATACCTGGATGATCTTCTGCACTCTCTCTGGATCTTCTTGTTCCTCTCTCAGTCGGTCTGTGAGTTTGGGCCACTCGTTGACCCTCAGGCGTTGGTACATCTCTCGAAGCCTGGTTTTATTCACAGGGTTCGTCATGTTTTCTGTGTCTTCTGCCTTGAGTGAGAGCGACACTTCCTTTGCGATCCTGGACAAACATGCTCAGTGAGCCTCAGTCAACGTGATCTAAAACTGCAGTGTTCATGTTGTAGCACTGAACCTTTGTTTGAAGAACCTCAGCTCCTCCTCTGCTTTCCTTTGTTTGGATCTGCAGAGTCACAAACATTAGCACACGGGCACCTGCAATAGTAAAGTCGTGGATGGGCTGGTTTCTTACCTGGCCTCACTCAGTTCTTTTTGGAAATCACTCATTGTTGCTTCTTTGCTCAGATCAGGCCCTCTATAATGTAGAGAGGGATTAATAATGTAGACGGTATTTTCTGTCTGGTTACCTATGTCACTACATAATGAAGCTATGTGCACCAGGAACCACTGTCATCACCACTATCACTTTACGTCCACCACTTAATGGCAGTTTTAGCGTTTCATCAGCATTTATTGCCCCCCTTTTTTACTTGAAAAGTTCATGGTCATGGACACGCAAGACTGGACAGTAGGGCTGGGACGATACACTTTTGTCACGATCCGATACTTATTGCGATAAGGTAAATAATTATAACAAGTGATATGTGTACCTTATGTGTAACAAGTCATGTGTCCAAAGTTTATAAACCAAATGACATTTACTGAAGTGTTTAGATTTAAAAGTGCATGAACACAAAATGTAACAAAGTGCTGTAACTGTCACTGTAAAACAAAGGAGTGTATGATAAAAATGCCTCCAAACACAAGTATTGAAATTATTGCAATAAAGTATCGATACTTGGTATTGCTGTGATCCAAGTCCAATCCGATATTTTGTCCCGGCCCTACTGTGCAGTTTGTAAATGTGCCTTGAGATCATTTACAACCACAATCCCACATTCACACAAACACACTCTCCATCACTCACACCTCCACACACTTTTTTATGAAGATACATTACGTAATACTTGATTACATGTAGAGGGGTCCCTGAAGTTCATTCTGAAGTTTCTTACCGGCCGTCATAGTTTATACCTCGCTCCATAGATGTGTTACTGCACAGAGAAACGTCATCGGGATAGTCAGGTGTTCTGTAGGAAACAAAATGTTGTTTACATTCACAAAGTTTGATGGGGGACCAACATTCACCAACTCAAGACCAAAGGTTCATTTTTGGCCATTTTCCTCTCATGGATACACACATACAGTACATGTGGCCTACAGAATTCCATTTCTACTGAAGCCATTGCAAGTGACTGATTACTGGAGAAATAATAGAAGTTCAGCTACTACAGCTGCTATTTCAAGAAAGGATTCACGCGACCGTGCACAATAATCACGCTGCGTTTTCTTAATGTTGAAATCACAGCTGGGATTTGAATCTGAGTTCACATGTTTTCTCATTACACCACTTGGTCACCCCGTATGAACAACCTACGAACAACCCATCACTGCTTTAACCTCATTATGGGACTATTTTCCAGTATGGTGTAAAAATCCCTTGGCGACGGCGCCATTTTGCAGCCACGGAGATCAGGAAATGGCGAACAGAGTCACTTAAATGAGATGAAGGAGCTCTTACACTCTCACACCACCAGAGGGCGGTCACACATCAGCTGCACTACTCTACAGACCAGTCGACTATTGTCAGCCTTAGAAAAATGTTTTTTCCTCAAATCCAGATTTAATCTACTCTGAATTCTGCTCTATCTTTACATATCACATAACTATAGAAGCCTTGTCTTTCCAAAGTGGTCTTTCTGTTTCATGGAGTTACTTTTCTCTAGGGTTTCACAACATGTAACACCTCGTAAAATATTTCACCGTCCAAATCCAACATTAAATAAGATTTTAAAAGCCTGGATAAAGACCTTAGCTGGACTATATTGTGTTGAAACTGTCCAGACCAGAAAGGCTCCAAACTCAACACTAAAACTATCTCTAATTAAAATGAATGCGATCAATGTGGCTTTGTCTGAGAACATCAGTTTATCTTAAATTCTGACGAAGGACCAGCTGAACGCCAGGAACATGTGAAGTTAATGCTAACGTCGCTCATACATTTGTCTTTTATAATACATAGAATAAAACGTAAACAGACAAAAAACTTTGCAATTGATTTGAGTGCAGTACACCTCACAGCCACTGGATGACATTAAATACTGCCAATGTAGTACTGTAGCAAAATGGAGCTTTTCTCATTACAAAGGTGCACTGGTTAAAACTTTCAAAGCAACTCCAAAACATTTAGTCAACTCAAATTCAAACTTTGTGGAAGAATTGGTGAAATATGACTTCCTATGACCGGCCTGCATGGGGAGCTTTTCAAACAGATAGTTCTCAACATCTCCTGATATCTGCAGTGGGCCATGAGCACGTTTCTGATATCTACAGTTTCAGCTCCATCTATGAGAAATGAACCTATTAGTTGTGTTTAAGTGACAACACCACAGTTTGTTTTAGCTGATGCCCTTTGTTATTCAATGTACTCATGCCATCATTACCCAGTATGTCTAAACAGAAATATAACACTTCACAATCAGGAATTATCATGAAACACTGCTTACTTTGACATGTTGCAGATGTTCTCCGCCGTTCAGCATTCGACTGCGCTTTGAAGACTGGCTAAACTGTTGAGAGGGCTTAGAGCGATATATCATAAATAAATAAAAATGGTGCCAAAGGTAGGTCCACGCCTTTATTGCAATTGTAAAATAATGATGGCTGTACAGTTTATTACAGAATATCAAATCACTTAACAACCCCACCTGTGGCAAAGTCCCTCTTTCACTTATTCATTAATTCAAACTGCACTGGTTATTTAAAGTAGGAACTCTGCCAACTCTGTTTTTATTTTTACTCTACACAAACACATGAAGTTTGAAACAGTACAATTTAAACATTGGTGGAGTGCATGAAAACTATTAATCAAAACAAATTCTTACTTACGGTGTTGCCTGGGAGTGCGTGAAGTGAAGTTAAAGGGAAGGGAGGAGGGGACTAAACTTTTATGCACTCACATTTGTGCACGTACTCTGCATGGCACACCTGTGAGCTTTCTGATTGGCTGCCAGGTGTATTATGTGTCTCTGCAGCTGGGCTCTAAACCCGCCTTAAAATTAGTAGTAATCTGTCACATGACACATTCCCCACGCCTCATTTCACAATACAGGTCCTTCTCAAAAAATTAGCATATTGTGATAAAGTTCATTCTTTTCCATAATGTAATGATAAAAATTAAACGTTCATATATTTTAGATTCATTGCACACCAACTGAAATATTTCTGGTCTTTTATTGTTTTAAAACTGATGATTTTGGCAAACAGCTCATGAAAACCCCAAATTTCTATCTCAAAAAATTAGCATATTTCATCCGACCAATAAAAGAAAAGTGTTTTTAATACAAAAAAAGTCAACCTTCAAATACTTATGTTCAGTTATGCACTCAATGCTTGGTGGGGAATCCTTTTGCAGAAATGACTGCTTCAATGCGGCGTGGCCTGGAGGTAATCAGCCTGTGGCTCTGCTGAGGGGTTCTGGAGGCCCTGGATGCTTCGAGAGCCGCCTTAAGCTCATCCAGAGTGTTGGGTCTCTCAACTTTCTCTTCGCAATATCCCACAGATTCTCTCTGGGGTTAGGCTTGAGGGTGTCAGTGATGGCCTTCTGGACACTGTCAGGTCACAGTCTTACCCATGATTAATGAGTAATGAACCAGGCTGGGAGTTTTTAAAAGCCTTAGGAATCTTTTGCAGGTGTTTCGAGTTAATGAGTTGATTCAGATGATTAGGTTAATAGCTTGTTTTGAGAACTTTTTCATGATATGCTATTTTTTTTAGATAGGAATTTTGGGTTTTCATGAGCTGTTTGCCAAAATCATCAGTTTTAAAACAATAAAAGACCAGAAATATTTCAGTTGGTGTGCAATGAATCTAAAATACATGAAAGTTTTTCAATTTTTATCATTACATTATGGAAAAGAATGAACTTTATCACAATATGCTAATTTTTTTAGAAGGACCTGTAAAATGACAAAAAAGTGACTTGAGATTAGTATGTTTTTTATTTAGAAAGGGATAGTGCACAATTCAACATTGACCAAAAGGAAACATTTTAGCATCATCATTAACAAGTTTGAAACATTTTCCACCAATCCTTTTTCCAGGTAACGCGGTTCAACTTTCGCAGCCTCGCTGTTTAGCGCTGTTTATTTTTAGTACAATTTTGCAGCTTTTTTAAAGTGTGTGAACGCCACACGTACATTGTGTTCTGCGTCCTGATTGGCTAGTCTTAGAGTGAGCCTCGTCTCGCTGCAGAGAGGATCTCTGTCAGTGTCAGCGCTGCAGAGTCACAGCAACACAGGCCGGGCATGAGCGGGTCCGACTCCACGTTTTACATGACTTTCTCTGCACTTTTCCATGACAGTAAACAGCGTTAGCATGTGGCGCTCGCCTCAGCAAAACACTCGCCTTCTGAACCTGAAACTGCTACGATAAAACTGTGATCGAAGCTACGATTGCCTCTGAACAAGACGAGAGCAGCTCATGATGTTTCCATCCCCACGTCTGCATGTGAATCTGAAACAGTAATGGCACGAGGCATAAGGAGAGACAAGTGTAGAAAGTGTGTGCTTTTACTGCCTTAACATATATTTTCATTGTAAAGATAAAGCAGACTACTTCGCAGATGTAATCTATTGTGGGTTATTTGTAGAACGATAAACCAGGGACCACTGTAAACGGCCGCTCCCTCATGACGTCCCTACTGATCATTATGCAAGTTTTATTTTCGAGAAGCTATTTTATAGTTAAATGTGCAAAGGCTTTAAGTGTAGTACATGAATCATCTCAGTGAGTTCCACTGTTGGCAGCTCCACTGACCCATAGCGATTACAGAGAAGGCTGATTTGGCAAATGCAGTTGTAACCTTGGGCTAATTTCCATCCGTTGTCCTGCTCTCGCAATCTCACACTTCCATTCATCCTGGCCTATTGTACATGTTTTTTGTGATGGGGAAACTGGAGGAAACCCAGTGGAGTACTGTGAATGTGTCAGTTATGTATCCTGAATGAAGTCTATTTGAACACGTGCCTCACTGTTGGAGCGCAGGTCCGTGGCTGTTGCAGTGATCTCAGTGTCACCAAAGGTGACCTCCAGTTTGACCTCACGGTCAGTGCCTCCTGTTGTATCAGGCATTTTTACCACAACTTCCGCAATCTTCTCAGTGCCCCACTCATCAATGTACTTCGGGTTTTTCCGCTCTGTGCGGAAGAATATGAAGGTCATTTTTTCCTGATCGTTTGTTACTGGACGAAACTTGTACACTTTTTTTTCATTCCAACCCACATCTTCATCTATTTCAACCATCTTAAAGAACACACCGTTACACAATTCGCCCTTTGAATTTGTGATTTTTCTCTCCTCATCGTGTTTATTACTATCAAATTTCTCATCGACGTCAAATCCATAAGTGAACCGACTTTTACGAGACACAATGACAGCTTTGTCCCTCCCAAACATCACTGCCCCCTTCAACACTGCCTCCTGTGGCAGATCTGGGCACAGCACTTTGTACTCAGATCCAAACTGGCTTTCAATGTGAACACGGAGGACTTGGCTTAAGGCGTAGCCTCCCACCAGCAGAATGTATTTAATTTCTGTTGTGTTCTTGAGGATTTCCTGGAGGCTGTTCCTGACTCCTGTCAAACTCTCCTCAAAGAAAGACCTCATTTTTTTCTGGGATATTTTAATTTTGCCGTCATTCCAAGATGCACCTTTGTCATTGTCAAAAAACATTTCAATCTTCTTCTTTCTTGACGCTGTCTTTCCCAGATTGTACGGACAGGAGAACTGGCCGTCCTGATCCACCTGCTTCATGTAAGCGAAATCATACATGAGCTGCTGCACCTCTCCAGGATAGCTAGCCTCGTACTCGCCCCACACTCCATCATCAAAGATCTCTCTGAGGAACTCTCTGAACTTGCTGTCCACAGTTTGTCCTCCCATGTTGTTCCCCGAGGCTTTGCGCAGCTCCTTTAGCCTTCCATCAGTCAGGACTTCATGGACAGTGATGTCGATGGTTCCTCCTGCAGCCAAAGGATCACAGTAGAAATCACTGATCAGAGTTACAGTATCTGTCTCTGTTTGAGTCTGTCCTGCAGTGTTTGCTCTCACCTCCACAGTCCACCACGATGTACTGAGTTCCTGGTGTTTGCTGCAGTGAAGTCCTGCTGTGATTCTCAGTCAGAAAACCATCTGGCGGGAGCTTCTTACACCAGATGGAGGCGGCCTCTGGCTCCAGGGCGATCACCAGCTTCTCCCCATTGTCTCTGGACACGATCCCCGCCTGAAAACACAACAGTAAAGCTGAGGTTTAGGTGGGGGTTAAGAGGTTAATGCCCGAAATGTTACGACCAAAACCTCTGGACTGACCTGTACGGCGGCTTCTCTCATGAACTGTTTGGCCGCGTCGTCCCAGATGGCGGGAACAGTCAGGACCCAGGTGAAGTCCGACGCCTCGAACTTCATGTTGCTGGTGGTTTTGTTGATGGTTTTCAGCGCGTCATGTTTGAGGAACTGCAGGGCGGCCGCAAACACTCGCAGGGCTTTCATCGTCTTTCCGTTTTCAGCTTTAATCATGAGATCGGCCTTGACAAGTTGCTGTGGAAGAGAACACAACCTAAGTTCAACACGTTCCTGTACACGGCCTGGTCTGCCAAACTACATGGGACAGACGCCATCGACCAATCAGAGCAACGCTAGATACGTCGCAGTAATAAGCGGCAGGAAGTCTTTCCAAAAACCTCCTTTTTTTACGAGGAACACTTCCAACGCTGCTTTTTGCTCTGGCTCTTTAAAACAGACGAAAGAGCAGAAGAAAACAGTGTATCGGTCGCTGCGCCGCCATCTTGAATGTTTTGGAAGAGTGCTGGTGGTGACAGGTGGTGCGTGATTGGACCGATGTGGGTCAAATCGTGAATTGACGGTTCTTCTTTTGAACAGAAAGGGGGAAGAAGAAGATCTTTATTTATAAAGCGCCTTTCACAGACATGGTCACAAAGCGCTTTACATGAGACAATTGTACATTCACTCCACACTCGGTGGTGGAAAGCTACATTTTTAGCTTCAGTTTCCCCTGGGGGAGACTGACAGAGGTGCTTTCGCGACTGCACACGTCTGCGCCAACGGACCCTCTGACACCACCATACATTCACTCACACACATCATTCATCCTGGCCTATTGTGCATGTTTTTAGTGGTAGGGGAAACCGGAGTACCCGGAGGAAACCTACGCAGACACGGGGAGAACATGCAAACTCCACACAGAAAGGCCCCGTCCCTGGTGGGAATCGAACCCTGACCTTCTAGCTGTGAAGCGAGAGTCTGGCAGGCCAGGTAAGGTCAGTCAACATCAATATTTGGTTGTCATGACGTCTGAACAGAAAATAGTTATCGAAAACATACACTTTTGACCGGTGAACAAAACCAGTCTGGTATTGGAAAAATAAAAGTATTGAAAGCTGTACCGCAGAGAAATATAAACTCTTTATATTCAAGTTTTAGTGCTGTTGGTCATCAAAATAAAAACAAATAAACTGTAAGAATGTGGGTAAATTTGGGGGGGAAATGTGGTTTAAAAAATAGATTTATGGAAAATGGGGGGAAAACATGTAAAAAATAAAATTTGGGAGTGGGGGAAATTGGGTGCAAAAATTCAAAAGTCATATGAAAAATTCAATCAAATCTAACCCACCTGAACCGAGCACATTCTCTCCAGTTTAGCTTTATCTAAAAGCTTAAAAAAGCATCAAAATATTGACGAAAAGGAGGATGTAGAAGGAAAAAAAAGGCAACAAAAACTCTGTGACGACGTGACAAAAACGTTCTGATCTCTTTCGTAGCTTTCATTTCATTTTATTATTTAAGCAAATGCAACACCAGCGTTTAGCACAAATGAAAAGGAGCAGAAAGAACAGGGAAACTGGAGACTCAGGCGGGGGTTAAGAGGTTAACATTGAAGGTGTCATCTACAACTGTAAGTCAGTCCGGCTCTTTGTGTATAAAGTTGTACCTGTCCATACAGAGACATCTTGAAGTTGTTGAAGAGGTAGCACTCCTCAGCGTCAGACGGGCTCATGTTGATGTAAGCGTCCCTGGCCTGGTAACCGAAGGACATGAACTTCTGTTTTCCGTCAAACAGGATGCAGTTGGGGGCCTTGGGGGTGTCCAGGCCCTGCTCCGTGCCCCAGCGTTTCACCCGAGGGCTGATGTCTTTGTCCTTGGGGGTGATGTTGTAGGCATATCCGCTGTACGCCGTCCCCAGATCGATGGCGATGATGTACGATTCATCCATTCTTTAAAATCCAAGAGAATGTTTCAGTGGTTAAGGTTTAGCTCATGCTGGATTATTCACAGTGCACCTGCAGTCGTATTGAGAAAAGGCAAAAGTCCTGTTGTGTAACTTTATCATCATGCACTTTGTACTTTGGTTCATCCGAATCTAGACATAAATCAATGCCAAAGCTGTAAAACAACTGTAAGAGCAGAGAGAAGGGCACGGACTGACTCTCAGCATTTAGAGAATAAACCTTTGTGTTTGTGTCTAATGGAAATTGTTGTTACATTGTGACTTCCTCTTGCATGTATTGCACTGACATGTTTGTTCTGTGATTCACTATTCAACCCTGGATACAAAGATAACAGCAAAACAGAGCCAGCTACTTCCAACTAAGACTTCTTGCGAAAATTAAGGCCTTCTTGCCACAAAAAGACTTAGAGAAGGCGATCCAGGCCTTCATCACTTCAAGGTTGGATTATTGTAACTCCCTTTACACAGGGCTGGACCTGAAATCCCTCCAGCGCCTGCAGGGAGTCCAACACGCAGCAGCCCACAGTAAACTGCAAAAAAAACTACTGTCCTTCCAGAGCTCTGAGGTCAAATCAGCTCTACTGTCCTTCCAGAGCTCTGAGGTCTGACCAGCTCTACTGTCCTTCCAGAGCTCTGAGGTCAGACCAGCTCTACTGTCCTTCAGGAGCTCTGAGGTCAGACCAGCTCTACTGTCCTTCAGGAGCTCTGAGGTCAGACCAGCTCTACTGTCCTTCAGGAGCTCTGAGGTCTGACCAGCTCTACTGTCCTTCCAGAGCTCTGAGGTCAGACCAGCTCTACTGTCCTTCAGGAGCTCTGAGGTCAGACCAGCTCTACTGTCCTTCAGGAGCTCTGAGGTCAGACCAGCTCTACTGTCCTTCCAGAGCTCTGAGGTCTGACCAGCTATACTGTCCTTCCAGAGCTCTGAGGTCTGACCAGCTCTACTGTCCTTCCAGAGCTCTGAGGTCAGACCAGCTCTACTGTCCTTCCAGAGCTCTGAGGTCAGACCAGCTCTACTGTCCTTCCAGAGCTCTGAGGTCTGACCAGCTCTACTGTCCTTCCAGAGCTCTGAGGTCAGACCAGCTCTACTGTCCTTCCAGAGCTCTGAGGTCAGACCAGCTCTACTGTCCTTCCAGAGCTCTGAGGTCTGACCAGCTCTACTGTCCTTCCAGAGCTCTGAGGTCAGACCAGCTCTACTGTCCTTCCAGAGCTCTGAGGTCTGACCAGCTCTACTGTCCTTCAGGAGCTCTGAGGTCAGACCAGCTCTACTGTCCTTCCAGAGCTCTGAGGTCTGACCAGCTCTACTGTCCTTCCAGAGCTCTGAGGTCAGACCAGCTCTACTGTCCTTCCAGAGCTCTGAGGTCAGACCAGCTCTACTGTCCTTCCAGAGCTCTGAGGTCAGACCAGCTCTACTGTCCTTCCAGAGCTCTGAGGTCTGACCAGCTCTACTGTCCTTCCAGAGCTCTGAGGTCAGACCAGCTCTACTGTCCTTCAGGAGCTCTGAGGTCTGACCAGCTCTACTGTCCTTCCAGAGCTCTGAGGTCAGACCAGCTCTACTGTCCTTCAGGAGCTCTGAGGTCTGACCAGCTCTACTGTCCTTCAGGAGCTCTGAGGTCTGACCAGCTCTACTGTCCTTCAGGAGCTCTGAGGTCAGACCAGCTCTACTGTCCTTCCAGAGCTCTGAGGTCTGACCAGCTCTACTGTCCTTCCAGAGCTCTGAGGTCAGACCAGCTCTACTGTCCTTCCAGAGCTCTGAGGTCTGAGGACCAGCTCTACTGTCCTTCAGGAGCTCTGAGGTCAGACCAGCTCTACTGTCCTTCCAGAGCTCTGAGGTCTGAGACCAGCTCTACTGTCCTTCCAGAGCTCTGAGGTCAGACCAGCTCTACTGTCCTTCCAGAGCTCTGAGGTCTGAGGACCAGCTCTACTGTCCTTCAGGAGCTCTGAGGTCAGACCAGCTCTACTGTCCTTCAGGAGCTCTGAGGTCAGACCAGCTCTACTGTCCTTCCAGAGCTCTGAGGTCTGACCAGCTCTACTGTCCTTCCAGAGCTCTGAGGTCTGACCAGCTCTACTGTCCTTCCAGAGCTCTGAGGTCTGACCAGCTCTACTGTCCTTCCAGAGCTCTGAGGTCTGACCAGCTCTACTGTCCTTCCAGAGCTCTGAGGTCAGACCAGCTCTACTGTCCTTCCAGAGCTCTGAGGTCAGATCAGCTCTACTGTCCTTCCAGAGCTCTGAGGTCAGACCAGCTCTACTGTCCTTCCAGAGCTCTGAGGTCAGACCAGCTCTACTGTCCTTCCAGAGCTCTGAGGTCAGACCAGCTCTACTGTCCTTCCAGAGCTCTGAGGTCTGACCAGCTCTACTGTCCTTCCAGAGCTCTGAGGTCAGACCAGCTCTACTGTCCTTCCAGAGCTCTGAGGTCTGACCAGCTCTACTGTCCTACCAGAGCTCTGAGGTCAGACCAGCTCTACTGTCCTTCCAGAGCTCTGAGGTCAGACCAGCTCTACTGTCCTTCAGGAGCTCTGAGGTCTGACCAGCTCTACTGTCCTTCAGGAGCTCTGAGGTCTGACCAGCTCTACTGTCCTTCCAGAGCTCTGAGGTCTGACCAGCTCTACTGTCCTTCAGGAGCTCTGAGGTCAGACCAGCTCTACTGTCCTTCAGGAGCTCTGAGGTCAAACCAGCTCTACTGTCCTTCCAGAGCTCTGAGGTCTGACCAGCTCTACTGTCCTTCCAGAGCTCTGAGGTCAAACCAGCTCTACTGTCCTTCCAGAGCTCTGAGGTCTGACCAGCTCTACTGTCCTTCCAGAGCTCTGAGGTCAGACCAGCTCTACTGTCCTTCCAGAGCTCTGAGGTCAGACCAGCTCTACTGTCCTTCCAGAGCTCTGAGGTCTGACCAGCTCTACTGTCCTTCCAGAGCTCTGAGGTCAGACCAGCTCTACTGTCCTTCAGGAGCTCTGAGGTCAGACCAGCTCTACTGTCCTTCAGGAGCTCTGAGGTCTGACCAGCTCTACTGTCCTTCAGGAGCTCTGAGGTCAGACCAGCTCTACTGTCCTTCCAGAGCTCTGAGGTCTGACCAGCTCTACTGTCCTTCCAGAGCTCTGAGGTCAGACCAGCTCTACTGTCCTTCCAGAGCTCTGAGGTCTGACCAGCTCTACTGTCCTTCCAGAGCTCTGAGGTCTGAGCAGCTCTACTGTCCTTCCAGAGCTCTGAGGTCTGACCAGCTCTACTGTCCTTCCAGAGCTCTGAGGTCTGACCAGCTCTACTGTCCTTCCAGAGCTCTGAGGTCTGACCAGCTCTACTGTCCTTCCAGAGCTCTGAGGTCTGACCAGCTCTACTGTCCTTCCAGAGCTCTGAGGTCTGACCAGCTCTACTGTCCTTCAGGAGCTCTGAGGTCTGACCAGCTCTACTGTCCTTCAGGAGCTCTGAGGTCAGACCAGCTCTACTGTCCTTCCAGAGCTCTGAGGTCAGACCAGCTCTACTGTCCTTCAGGAGCTCTGAGGTCAGACCAGCTCTACTGTCCTTCCAGAGCTCTGAGGTCAGACCACAGACCAGCTCTACTGTCCTTCCAGAGCTCTGAGGTCAGACCAGCTCTACTGTCCTTCAGGAGCTCTGAGGTCAGACCAGCTCTACTGTCCTTCCAGAGCTCTGAGGACCAGCTCTACTGTCCTTCCAGAGCTCTGAGGTCAGACCAGCTCTACTGTCCTTCCAGAGCTCTGAGGTCAGACCAGCTCTACTGTCCTTCCTCTGAGGTCAGACCAGCTCTACTGTCCTTCCAGAGCTCTGAGGTCAGACCAGCTCTACTGTCCTTCCAGAGCTCTGAGGTCTGACCAGCTCTACTGTCCTTCCAGAGCTCTGAGGTCTGACCAGCTCTACTGTCCTTCCAGAGCTCTGAGGTCTGACCAGCTCTACTGTCCTTCCAGAGCTCTGAGGTCTGACCAGCTCTACTGTCCTTCAGGAGCTCTGAGGTCAGACCAGCTCTACTGTCCTTCCAGAGCTCTGAGGTCAGACCAGCTCTACTGTCCTTCAGGAGCTCTGAGGTCAGACCACAGACCAGCTCTACTGTCCTTCAGGAGCTCTGAGGTCTGACCAGCTCTACTGTCCTTCCAGAGCTCTGAGGTCTGACCAGCTCTACTGTCCTTCCAGAGCTCTGAGGTCAGACCAGCTCTACTGTCCTTCCAGAGCTCTGAGGTCTGACCAGCTCTACTGTCCTTCCAGAGCTCTGAGGTCTGACCAGCTCTACTGTCCTTCCAGAGCTCTGAGGTCTGACCAGCTCTACTGTCCTTCCAGAGCTCTGAGGTCTGACCAGCTCTACTGTCCTTCCAGAGCTCTGAGGTCAGATCAGCTCTACTGTCCTTCCAGAGCTCTGAGGTCTGACCAGCTCTACTGTCCTTCAGGAGCTCTGAGGTCAGACCAGCTCTACTGTCCTTCCAGAGCTCTGAGGTCAGATCAGCTCTACTGTCCTTCCAGAGCTCTGAGGTCTGACCAGCTCTACTGTCCTTCCAGAGCTCTGAGGTCTGACCAGCTCTACTGTCCTTCAGGAGCTCTGAGGTCAGACCAGCTCTACTGTCCTTCCAGAGCTCTGAGGTCAGATCAGCTCTACTGTCCTTCCAGAGCTCTGAGGTCTGCAGTCCAGAGGTGACCGAGCCTCCTCAGTGGCCCCTAAACTTTGGACCCGTCTCCTCTACATGTGCTCGGCTCAGTCTGTAGAGGAGTTTAAAACCAAATAAAAAACTCATCTTTTTGCTTTGGCCTTCGGTTCCATGTGGACCAGACACAGTTTGTGCCTTTATATACAGTATGTGTTTAAGTTTTATTGTGTTTATTGTACATATTGTTACTGTTCTTGTACAGCACTTTGGTCGACAATGGTTGTTTTTAAATGTGCTTTATAAATAAAATTGAAATTGACATTGACAAAACAGAGAAAATAATCCTAACAATTCTTTAGTCTTATGTAGCACTTTGTTCAGTCGCTTTACAATGTCGTGCATTCGCCCACTCACCGGCTACATTCACTTTCAAAATGATGTTAGAGGTTAATTATTACCACAGGTTTAGTTTCAGGGGAGATGAGAACAGGGTTTGGAATTGTGATGGAAATATATTTGAGCAACTTCTACAGTAAAAGCTGATTTTTTATTTTTTATGAAATTCTCATTTGCTTTCAATGCACATTCATCTCGGATCATTAACCTCTTAACTCCCGCCTGAACGAATCCCATTTTCTCCAGTTTGGCTTTACCCGAATCAAAAAGCTTCTTGGGGAAAAAAGCACCAAAACAGCCACAAAAAATGAGGAGAAAACAAGGATGTAAACGCGACAAAAATGTGACAAAAATTCAACAAAAAAGTGACAAAAATTTAACAAAAAAATGACAAAAAATGACAAAAATGTGACAAAAAATCAACAAATATTCAACAAAAAAATGACAAAAATTCAACAAAAAAATGTGACAAAAATTCAACAAAAATTCAACAAAAAAATGACAAAAACTCAACAAAAATGTGACAAAAATTTAACAAAAAATTACAAAAAATCAACAAAAATTCAACTAAAAAGTGACAAAAACTCAACAAAAATGTGACAAAAATTTAACAAAAAAAAGACAAAAATTCAACAAAAAAATGACAAAAAATGTGACAAAAAATCAACAAAAATTCAACAAAAAAATGACAAAAACTCAACAAAAATGTGACAAAAATTCGACAAAAATGTGACAAAAACTCAACAAAAATGTGACAAAAATTCGACAAAAATGTGACAAAAATTCAACAAAAATGTGACAAAAAATGAGAAAAATTCAACAAAAATGTGACAAAAACTCAACAAAAATGTGACAAAAACTCAACAAAAATGTGACAAAAATTCAACAAAAATGTGACAAAAATTCAACAAAAATGTGACAAAAACTCAACAAAAATGTGACAAAAACTCAACAAAAATGTGACAAAAATTCAACAAAAATGTGACAAAAAATGAGAAAAATTCAACAAAAATGTGACAAAAACTCAACAAAAATGTGACAAAAACTCAACAAAAATGTGACAAAAATTCAACAAAAATGTGACAAAAATTCAACAAAAACGTGACAAAAACTCAACAAAAAATGACAAAAATTCAACAAAAATGTGACAAAAAAAAAAAGCATAACAAAGTTGACACAACACAGCAACAATGCAAGGAAAAAGATCAGTTTTGTGGGTCTTAGCTTTCAAATGAGGTGTTACACAGGCTTATATAATAGCCAAAGAGGACAGAATGCATTTGGTTCAGGCGGGTGGTAAGAGGTTAAATTCCAATACACATAAAGGTGCACTAGGCAACGTTTCATGTAAAGTTGGTATTAATGTGTGTTTGACCTTTCAGTGACTCAAAAGTATGAAATAAAACTGATCCTGCAGCATCATGGGAGCCACGCTGAGCTAATCACCCAAACACGTCACTGAATCACCACAAAGTGCACCTTTAAATCAGATTATTGTTCAAACACTGCATTTTTTAAATAATTGTGGTTCCTATGGCAGCACTGTAAAAGAAAGCACTAGTGTTTATTTTCATATCACTAATACTGGGACATTTAACAGAGAGGTTTGTTTACTGGAAGCTCTGAAAGATGAAGACTCCTCCTCATGTGGATCCTCCTCAGGCTCCTCCTCAGGCTCCTCCTCAGGCTCCTCCTCAGGCTCCTCCTCACGTGGCTCCTCCTCACGTGGCTCCTCCTCACGTGGCTCCTCCTCAGGCTCCTCCTCACGTGGCTCCTGAAGACGCTCTCGAGTGGTTCTTTGACAACCACATCACAGACGTGAGTTCAACCAAAGTCAGGGAGAGAACACGGATTAAAACACAAACAAACAGGACTAGTTTAGATCTGCACAAACAGGAGACAAACTTTAATGAGCTTAATGGACAGAACTATGGAAACAGCTGGTAGAGAATGGATTTAACCTGAAGTCCTTATATTATTATACACTAATGAAGTTAATGGGGTTATGTGTGTGATGTCACAGCAACAGCTCGGCAGTTAGCATCACTTATTACAGGAAATGAGCATCGATTTGATGTTTATGATCGAATTGTCTCTTTTAACCTCTTACCACCCGCCTGAACCACATGCCTTCTGTCCTCTTTGGCCTGTGTAACACCTCATTTGAAAGCTAAGACCCACAAAACTGATCTTTTTCCTCGCGTTGTTGCTGTGTTGTGTCACCTTTTGCATGTTTTTTAGTTTAGAGCTTTTGTCACATTTTTGTTGAATTTTTGTTGAATTTTTGTTGAATTTTTGTCACATTTTTGTCACATTTTTGTTGAATTTTTGATTAATTTTTGTCACTTTTTTGTTGAATTTTTGTCACATTTTTTTAAATTTTTTGTTGAATTTTTGTCACATTTTTGTTGAATTTTTGTTGAATTTTTGTTGAATTTTTGTTGAATTTTTGTTAAGTTTTTGTCACATTTTTGATGATTTTTTTGTCACATTTTTGTTGAGTTTTTGTCACATTTTGTTTAATTTTTGTCACATTTTTGCTAAGTTTTTGTCACATTTTTGTTGAATTTTTGTCACATTTTTGTTGAATTTTTGTTGAATTTTTGTTGAATTTTTGTTGAATTTTTGTTAAGTTTTTGTCACATTTTTGATGATTTTTTTGTCACATTTTTGTTGAGTTTTTGTCACATTTTGTTTAATTTTTGTCACATTTTTGCTAAGTTTTTGTCACATTTTTGTTGAATTTTTGTCACATTTTTGTCACATCGTGGTCATACCGCCTTTGCTCTGCCCAATCCCGTCAGACCTTGGAAGCTAAGCAGGGAAGGGCCTGGTCGGTACTTGGATGGGAGACCGTTTGGTAACACCAGGAAGCCTAGTGAATGTAGTGAGTGTGTGGTGGTCGGAGGGGCCGATGGCGCAGACTGGTTGCCTCGCTTCCGTCAGTCTACCCCAGGGCAGCTGTGGCTACAATAGTAGCTTACCACCACCGAGTATGGAGTGAACGAATAGTGCAATGTAAAGCGTCTTTGAGTGTCTAGAAAAGCGCTATATAAAACCGATGCATTATTATTTCATTATTATTATTTACATTTTTGTTGAGTTTTTGTTGAATTTTTGTAGAATTTTTGTCACATTTTTGTCACATTTTTGTCACATTTTTGTTGAATTTTTGATTAATTTTTTTTAATTTTTTGTTGAATTTTTGTTGAATTTTTGTTGAATTTTTGTTGAATTTTTGTTGAATTTTTGTTGAATTTTTGTTGAATTTTTGTTAAGTTTTTGTCACATTTTTGCTGAGTTTTTGTCACATTTTTGCTAAGTTTTTGTCACATTTTTGTTGAACTTTTGCCCCTTTTTTTGTTTTGTTTTCGTCACTTTTTTGCTACGTTTACATCCTTGTTTTCTTCTCATGCTGTTTTGGTGTTTTTTCCCCAAGAAGCTTTTTGATTAGGGTGAAGCCAAACTGGAGAAAATGGGATCCGCTCAGGTGGGAGTTAAGACGTTAAAGGAACCTTTGCAACTGAGCAAATTCGAGAAGCAGCACACGAGCAAAGGTCAAAGGTCATGTTAAACAATAGCTGTAACATTTTAGATTTGCTAGCTTTGAAGCTGAACTGGAGAAAATGCTCTTGGTTATGATGGGAGTTAAGAGGTTAATATCAAAAGCAAAAACCTGTATCGGTGCATCTCTATATTATATTGTTATGAAATCAGCCCTGTGTCTCTAACAAAGCGCCCCCTGCTGTCACAGTTTAGAAGCTTCAGATACAGGATTATAAACCTTTGTCTTACTAATATTTTCCCTATTTTTCTCATTTTGAAATTCAGAAAGAAATAGGGAGACTTTATTCCCACATTTCCTGACCATGTACAATTATAGAAAAAAGTGCCCAGGCCTAGTAAGAGCTGTGTTTGTAGACAGATCCAGTGCCAGTGGATGAGGATGAGGATGAGGAGCGCAGCAAAGAGAAGAGAGAAGAGGAGGAGGCGCTAAAGGAGAATAAACCAGGTACAAACCCAGGACTTTATCACAGATTAACTGGACGCCTCTAAAACCGCATGTTGTTGTTTTGGTGCAGAAGACTCCAGTTCCCAGAATGCCGCGGGGCAGAAACCGGGCCCAGTGCTTCATATCGTGTAAGTATGAATGTTTATGTGTGTTTGTGTTATTCTGTGTTTATGTGTTTGTGTGTTTTTGTCAGGAACGTGGTGTGTTCGGCGTCTCTGGGCTGTGACCTGGACCTGAAACACATCGCTCTGACGGCCAAGAACGTGGAGCTCCACCAGGTGAGGCTCTTCCTGACAGAGTCTATATCTCACTACAATGATGACAAACCTTCTGTAAATGCAGTAAATTAGAATAACTGCCTTGTATAAAACGTCTCTCTCAAAATGGCTGTAGTGAATGTCTTGAAATAGGCCTCTGTCTCTTTAAGAACTTAACTCCCGCCTGAACCGAGAGCATTTTCTCTAGTTTGGCTTTACCCTAATCCAAAAGCTTCTGGAAAAGAGCAACAAAACTGAGACGAAAACAATGATGGAAATTTACAAAAAGTGACAAAAATGTGACAAAATTTGACCAAAAAAATGAAAAAAAATTGATGAAAAAAAATTGAAGAAAAAATTACAAATATGTGGAAAAAAAAGACCAAAAATTTATGAAAAAGTGGAAAAAATGTCATAACATGTCACAAGAAATGGACAAAAAATTGACGAAAAATGTGACAAAATGTGACAAAAAAATTACAAAAAATTGACAAAATAATGATTAAAAAAATGAAAAAAAAAGGAAAAAAAAAAGTGACAAAAATTTGACAAAAAATGTATGAAAAGGTGGAAAAAATATCACAAGAAATTTACAAAAAGTGACAAAAAAATTACAAAAATCTGACAAAAATTTGATAAAATTTTGACCCAAAAAATGATTAAAAAAAAGTGATGAAAAAACTGCAAAAAAAAATTATGAAAAAGTGGAAAAAATTTCACAAGAAATTGACAAAAAGTTGACGAAAAATATGACAAAAATTTGATAAAAATTGCCCAAAATTATTTTTTTTTAAATGAAGAAAAAAAAAAAAAAAGTGACAAACAATGACAAAAAAGTTACAAAAATGAGTTGAATACCCAACAAAAAAAATAATGGAAAAAAAAATCTGTTGACGTGAGGAAAAAGATCCTCTCGGTTCAGGCGGGAGTTAAGGGGTTAAGAACCTCTGAGCCTTTAGACACGCCCCCTCCACACGCTGTCTGTGGCATCAGTGGGGAGGGGGTTCTGCTGAGGAGCAGTGGTTGGTTACTCGGCTCGGAGGCGTGTCCAGGAGGTGGGGGCGTTCCTAGGAGGACTCAGGCAAACCTATCCCTAAAATGGCCGCCATCAGAGTTTTTACAGATTACTCAGAAATACGTGAATGTGCCAAGGCAACACTTCAGCCATGTTTTCAAATCTGTCTGTCTGTCACCTTTAAGTATGTGATATTTCAGTTTGGGCTGTTTCTCTGTAAGTTTCCTCCATGGAGAACCTTTCAGAGCCTAAAACATGTATAATAGGTGTTGTTTTCCAGAGACAGCAATGGCTGACGATGAGGTTAAAGTGTCCTCGCTCCTCGGCCGTGTTTTCTGCCTCCGGGCGAATGATCTGCTCCGGACTGACCAGGTGACTTTACTCAGCCTTTACAGGCACAGGGCGGTGGCACAGCGGTTAGTCACAGTGTGTGTGTGTGTGTGTGTGTGTGTGTGTGTGTGTGTGTGTGTGTGTGTGTGTGTGTGCAGTGTGGAGCAGGCCCACAGAGCGAGCCGCAGATTCGCTCGGATCATCCAGAGACTGGGGTTTCCCGTTCGCTTCAGCCGCTTCAGGGTCCACAACTTATCAACGCGTTATCAGTCCTGCCCCATCAGCCTGGAGCGCCTCCATGTGGCCCTGCTGGGGAACTGCAGGTCAGACACACTAATGACTGGAGCGCCTCCATGTGGCCCTTCAGGGGAACTGCAGGTCAGACACAGTAATGACTGGAGCGCCTCCATGTGGCCCTTCAGGGGAACTGCAGGTCAGACACACTAATGACTGGAGCGCCTCCAAAATGACAAAAATTTGATAAAAAATTGATGAAAAAATGTGACAAAAAATAACAAAAATGTGACCAAAAAAATTACTAAAATGTGATAAAAAAATTGACCAAAAAATGACAAAAAATTGATAGAAAATTGATGAAAAAATGACAAAAATGTGACTCTCTGAACATATAAGCTTGTTTATCAAACCTTTCATTAAGATTCACTTTAAATAAATGAAAAAATGACAAAATGTGATAAAAAATGTGACAAAAAATGACAAAAATTTGATTAAAAAAATGATGAAAAAATGTGACAAAATGTGACAAAAAAATGACAAAAATGTAATAAAAAATTGACAAAAAAATGACAAAAATGTGATAAAAATGTGACCAAAAAAAATGTGACAAAATATGACAGAAAAATGACAAAAAATGTGACACACTAGTGACTGAAGCGCCTCCATGTGGCCCTTCTGGGGAACTGCAGGTCAGACACACAGGCCTAATCTCTCTATACATATAATAAAAAATGACTAAAAAAATGACCTAAATGTGACAAAAAATGACAAAAATTTAATTAAAAAATGATGAAAAAATGTGACAAAAAAATAACAAAAATTTGATACAAAATTGACCAAAAAAATGACCAAAAAAATGACAAAAATTTGGTACAAAATTGATGAAAAAATGACAAAAATGTGACTCTCTGAACATATAAGCCTGTTTATCAAACCTTTCATTAAGATTCACTTTAAATAAATGAAAAAATTACAAAAATGTGATAAAAAATTGACCAAAAAAAGACAAAAAATGACAAAAATTTGATGAAAATTTGACCAAAAAAAAAGTGACAAAATATGACAGAAAAATGACAAAAAATGTGACACACTAGTGACTGAAGCGCCTCCATGTGGCCCTTCTGGGGAACTGCAGGTTAGACACACTAATGACTGGAGCGCCTCCATGTGGCCCTTCTGGGGAACTGCAGGTTAGACACACAGGCCTAATCTCTCTGAACATATAATAAAAAATGACAAAAAAATGACAAAAAATTGGTACAAAATTGATGAAAAAATTACAAAGATGTGATTCTCTGAACATATAAGCCTGTTTATCAAACCTTTCATTAAGATTCACTTTAAATAAATGAAAAAATTACAAAAATGTGACAAAAAAAATGACAAAAAATGTGACACACTAATGACTGAAGCGCCTCCATGTGGCCCTTCTGGGGAACTGCAGGTCAGACACACAGGCCTAATCTCTCATATAATAAAAAATGACCAAAAAATGACCAAAAATTGATACAAAATTGATGAAAAAATGACAAAAAATGTGACTCTCTGAACATATAAGCCTGTTTATCAAACCTTTCATTAAGATTCACTTTAAATAAATGAAAAAATGACAAAATGTGACAAAAAAGGACAAAAATTTGATAAAAAATTGATGAACAAATGTGACAAAAAATGACCAAAATGTAACAAAAAAATTACAAAAATGTGATCAAAAATTGACAACAAAATGACAAAAAAATGACAAAAAATGTATACAAAATTGATGAAAAAATGACAAAAATGTGACTCTCTGAACATATAAGTCTGTTTATCAAACCTTTCATTAAGATTCACTTTAAATAAACCTCTTTTTTACATCTTTACTCGTTTACAACACGTGGAACAAACAAAAAGAATAAATAAGCATCTACATCAGCTCTTGTTTAGTGCTGGTTTAGAAGCTCCTGATGGATTTATGTATATGATGATTCTCACAGATATTTAATCAGTTTATTATTGTGTTTTAACAGTTATGAGCCGGAGCTGTTCGCCGGCCTCTTCTACAAACACTCGTCTAAGGTCATGGTCTGCGTCTTCTCCACCGGAGCCGTCACCTTCACAGGTAACAGCGCCCCCTGTGGGAGAAACAGAAGCTCCTCCAGCAACATCAGGGCATTCACCCCTTAACTCCCACCTGAACCGAGCACATCTTCTCCAGTTTGGCTTTACCCCAATCCAAAAGCTTCTGGAAAAAAGCAACAAAACTGAGACGAAAACAATGATGGAAATGTGACAAAACTGTCACAAGAAATTGACAAGAAATGGACGGAAAAATGTAAAAAATTTGACAAAAAATACAAAAATATGATTAAAAAATGGATGAAAAAATGACCAAAATGTGACAAAAAATTACAAAAAATTGATAAAAATGTGACGAACATTTTTTGAAAAAGTGGCAAAAATGTGACAAAAAATGACAAAAATGTGGAAAAAAAATGTCACAAATTTGATAAAAAATCAATGAAAAAGTGACAGAAAATGACAAAAATTCGATTCAAAATTTGACAAAAAAATGTGACAAAAAATGACAAAAATTAGAAAAAAATGGATGAAAAAATGACAAAAAATGTGACAAAAATGTGACAAAAAAATGACAAAAATGTGACAAAAATATGACAAAAATATGACAAAAAAATGACAAAAAATGACAAAAAAAATGACAAAAATGTGACAAAAAATGACAAAAAATGTGACCAAAAAATGACAAAAAAATGACAAAAATGTGACAAAAAATGACAAAAAATGTGACAAAAAAATGACCAAAAAAATGACAAAAAATGTCAAAAAATGACAAAAAATGTGACAAAAAATGTGACAAAAATGTGACAAAAAATGACAAAAATGTGACAATAAAGTTCCAAAAATGAGTTGAATACCCAACAAAAAAATGGAAAATAAATCTGATGACGTGAGGAAAAAGATCCTCTCGGTTCAGGCGGGAGTTAAGAGGTTAAAGTCATGGAATCAGATTCAAACCGGCATCAAATCTAAAATGTTTCCTTAGACAGAGCCCACTCAACTCTTTTTACTGCAAACATTCGTCAAAAAAAGAAACAACTCAGGTCTAAAACCAACTCAGCTGAAGTTTTGGCCTGTCGTTGTTGTTGTTGTTGTTGATCCTGTCGTTGTTGTTGTTGATCCTGTCGTTGTCGTTGTTGTTGTTGTTTGGACTCCAGGCAGTGCACACCTGTGTGACTTAGAGGCTGCGTTCAGGAGCCTCTGGCCCGCTCTGCGTCTCGCCCAGATCCACCGCAGACACTCAACTTCACAGCAATAAATGAGACAGTTTTAATGTAGTTTTGGTTTGAGTTCTTCCACATTAGAGCCACCAGGGGGCAGTGTGGGCCTGCTGTTGTGTCACTGAGCAAATCACTCACATTGGCCTTTTCTTATCAGGGACGTTTTAGTGGATGAACGAGTTTGTCCTTCAGTTTATTGTGAAAAGGCCTTTAAAGTTTGAAAGATCTTCAATGTAAACGGAATCAACCTATAAAAATATCTGCCATTTTGTCCTTTTTTAACATTTCTTACCGTTTCCAAGCAGAACACAGAATTAGGAAAGCATGAATGTTTATGAGCGGCGTCTGTGGCTTCTTTATTCATTCATTATAGGAGAATAAGTGAAAAGCCGAGTGTAAAGCCCGGCTGTTTCCGTGTCCGTGTTTGCAGCTGCTGTTCCATTTCAGAAACAGGTCGCCGTGTTCTCCCTGAAACTAAAACCTCCCTGTTTCCTGCATCATCAGCATCAGCATCAGCAGCAGCAGCAGCAGCAGCAGCAGCAGCAGCCGTTAAAATAGAACAAACCTGGAGCAGCTGGAGGAGCGAGAGCTTCGGTGTCAGACGTCTGCTCCCGGTCTGGTATCAGGAAGAAAATATCTTTAGACCCGATGCTGTTGGTCCAGGGACAGGATTAAAGGAAGTGACATTGTTTCCCAGTTTACTTTTTTTTAGTACATTTTTTTGCCCAATATTTGCCCCATTTTCCTATTTTTTTTAAACATTTTTTTTTTCATTTTCCCATTTTCTTTTAAGAGGGGGTATTATGCTTTTTTCAGTCCCACAGCACCAGTCTATATCACACTACAATGATGACCAAACCTTCTGTTGGTCTGTAAATGCAGTAAATTAGAATAACTGCCTTGTATGAAATTGCTCTTTCAAAATGGCGGTTGCAAATGACTTGAAATAGGCCTCTGTCTCTTTAAGAACCTCTGACCCTTTCCGACACGCCCCCTCTACACGCTGTCTGTGGCATCACAACAACACTGCGCTCGTTGTCTCAACAGTATTGAAACTACGATCGGTGCATTTTATTTTTTATTGTTGGAAAGGAGCTACTGTTTATCACTTTGTGAACAATGGCCACACAGGATATTATTTGGAGACGAACCTTCCACACCGGACGCTTGGAAGGGGCTCTTGCCTGAAAAATAACTGCTGTTTGGAGGCTTCTCTTTGCATCTGCCCTATGGATCTGTAACTATACCCCCATGGACGACACCAGGATCTGCAGGAGCCCATACCATTCAAAAGACGGACATTATCTGTGCAGGTGGACAATGGTTTTTCGAGGTCACCCGTTAGCTTGTTATAATCGACTACAGCTCATTGTTGATGAAAAGTCTGTAATAAACCACACATGTGTAAAGCCAGGCTCATTGTGTGATCATCGTAAAGGCTGCTTCGAGTAGTTGCTGCTTTATTGACGTTATTTGTGCATAATATGCTGCCTGTTTTCAATGAATGTTGTGAAGGTGAAGGTTGTTAGCTTGTCGCGGCTAATAGTGCCTTAGCTCCGAGAGAAACCACTCGGCTACGACTCACTGTAGATGAAATGTGAGCAATAAACTACACAATCAACAAGCCAGGCTCCGTGTGTGATCATCATAAAGGCTGCTTCAAGCAGTTGCCTGTTTTAGTGACGTTTTCAATGCATAATATTCTGCTTGTATTCAGTGAGTTTTCCCGTTAGCTTGTCGCGGCTAGCTTGTTAGCTCCGGGAGAAAGCCACTTGGCTATGACCCATTGTAGATGAAATGTGAGCAATAAACTTCCAAATCAACAAGCCAGGCTCCGTGTGTGATCATTGTTAAACGGTTCTTTATGTGTGTGGTGGTTTTATTGACTTTATTTGTGCATATCTCTCGTTTCCACGTGATGACTCGAGGTTTAGCTTAGCATTAGCTTTCTCCGGAGGCTCTGTGCATCATCAAGGCCCAGCGCAGAACCAGACACTGAAATAAGTGTTCTTGTCACCGGTTTGAATCCTGGGTGTTTCGGTAACAGAAACACTGATGTGTCTTTGTAAAAGTCTGCTGTGGCTCCGGTTCACAACACATGAAGCTAATCCTCCATGATGACTCTGTTTACATCTTAGGGCTGGACACTGCGGGGAGGGGGTTCTGCTGAGGAGCAGTGGTTGGTTACTCGGCTGGTGACGAAAGCTCGGAGGCGTATCCTGGAGGTCGAGGGCGTTTCCTGAAGGAATCAGGCGTTTTATCCCTAAAATGGCCGCCATCAGAGTTTTTACAGATTACTCGAAAATACGTGAATGTGCCAAGGCAACACTTCAGGCATGGTTTTAATGAGGGAATGACTTAATAACATGATGTAAAGCTTGAAAAAGTCCATTTTGCATAATACCCCCCCTTTAACACTTTTTTTTTTTTGCCAATTTTTTACAAATATTTTTCTTATTTTTGCCCCATTTTTCTTTCTTTTTTTACACATTTTCTTTAACACATTTTTCCTTATTTTTGTCCAATTTTTATGTCTTTTTTTCTTTATTTTTTTTTACAAATATATATTTATTTCTTTTCCCATTTTTCAATTTTTTTTTCCCATTTTCTCTAACACATTTTTCCTTATTTATGCCAATGTTTTAGAAATATTTTTCTTATTTTTGCCCCATTTTTCAATTCTTTTTTCTCATTTTCCCATTTTTTTTCCCCCATTTTCTTTAACACATTTTTTCCTTATTTCTGCCACAATTTCTTCTAATTTCCCCCAATTTATTTCCCATTTTTCCTTATTTTTTGTCCAATTTTTATGTCTTTTTTTGCCAATTTTTTAGAAATATATAATTTTTTACACATTTTTCATTTTTTTTACACATTTTCTCTAACGCATTTTTCCTTATTTTTGCCAATTTTTTTGAAATATTTTTCTTTTTATTGCCCCATTTTTCTCACATTTTTCCCCAAATCATGCCTCATTTCTCCCACATTTCTTGACATTGAGATGAACCTGATGTTGTAAATTTGCAGATCTTCCACACATTGTTCCACACAAGTATCGTTCAGGTATCGGTATCAAAAACCAAGTATCGTTAAAGAACTGGTTTTAAAAAAGATCTTAAAGTAAAAAACAGCCCAAACTCTCCTTCCTGATGTTTATTCTCTGAGGAAGTGACTAAACCACATCTGTAAGTGCCAGAATCAAACCGAACGTTCTTCATGACGTGGCGTGAAAAGCAGAAAGTCTGATCTGATTCGTCGCGTGTGTTTTTACGTCCAAACCTGTAATCTGAGCGAAAACCATGAGCCGCCGTTATTAAGAGATGGATTTATATAAGAGGATCACGGAGAGCGGCCAATCGCGGCGCAGAGCAGGCATCGGGCCACGGCCAATCAGCGGAGAGCAGGGGGGACGCCGGCCAATCAGGAGAGACGCCCAAACAAACATGGATTACCGACCAATTTAATAATGTTTCCATGAAAAGCAAGTGACGGGTCTGGACACGGTTTATATGAACTGCACAGGTTCATCAAACACAAACCCTCAGGTCCTCCTTTGTTTAGACTTTCCATTTGGGTAAAGTCGAACTGGGGTTGAAGTGCATTAGACACAATTTCTGCAAAAAATTAGTGAACACTTTTATTTAAGATTTCGGTAAAGATTGTTCCCAGTTTTCTTTAGTTTTTGTGATGTTTGTAGTTTCACTTCCTGATCCGTTTGTTCAGCGGTGACGTCACAGCTCGACTTCCGGGTTCACAGATGTGCAAAAAAACTACAAAAAACTCTTAAAAACCACAATCGACATTTGTGAAACGCAGAGTTACTGAACATTAAGTTTCATTTCCAAACTGTTCCTATGGCAGATTCTCACCGAAGCCGTTCATTTATGAGTAAACACAGACAGAACTGTGTTTAACCTCTTAACTCCCGTCTTTTGTTGTCCATTTTTGTCATTTTTTCGTCAATTTTTTATCACATTTTTGTCATTTTTTCGTCCATTTTTTATCTTTTTTTATTTATTTTTTTGTCACATTTTGTCACATTTTTGTCATTTTTTTGTCAAATTTTAATCAAATTTTTGTCAATTTTTTGTCATTTTTTGTCATTTTTTGTGACATTTTTTCGGCAATCTTTTAGCACATTTCTGTCACATTTTTGTCATTTTTTCGGTCATTTTTTTTTCAAAGTTTTGTCATTTTTTTGTCACATTTTGTCAAATTTTTGTCAATTTTTCGTCAATTTCTTGTGACATTTTTGTAACATTTTTGCAGAAAAATCGACGAAAAAATTACAAAAATTGGACAAAAGAATGACAAATGTGACAAAAATTGATGAAAACGTGCCAAAAATGTGACAAAAAGTAAAAAAAAAATGTCAATAAAAAATTGACAAAAAAAAGACAAAAATGTGACAAAAAGTGAAAAAAAATGAAGAAAAGAAATTACAAAAATAAGTTGAAACCCCCCAAAAAAGATGGAAAAAAATCTGATGACGTGGAGAAAAAGATCCATTTAGATGAGTTTTGTAGATCTTAGCTTTCAAATGAGGCGTTACACTGACCTACAGGATTTGGGTAAAGCCGAACTGGAGAAAATGCTCTCGGTTCAGGCGGGAGTTAAGAGGTTAAGAGTTTTTAGTGTTTGTTTCTCGCATATTAGCCGGTCTGCTCGGACCCGGAAGTGGAACTCGTGACGTCAGACTTAAACGTATCGGACACTGACAGCGAGTGACATAGAAGAAGGCAAACAATTCCACAGCAGCAGTTTAAGATTGTTTGCCTTCTTCTAAAATAACTTTCCTGCCCAACATTTCTTCTTAACCCCTTAACTCCCACCTGAAATGAGCACATTTTCTCCAGTTTGGCTTTACCCCAATCCAAAAGCTTCTGGAAAACAGTGAGAAAACATTGACAAAAAAGTGACGAAAAATTGATGGAAAAGTTGCAAAAATGTCACAAGAAATTGACAAAAAAAATGACAAAAAAATGACAAAAATGTGACAAAAAAATGACAAAAAAATGACTAAAAATGACTAAAAAATGACAAAAATGTGACAAAAAAATGACAAAAAAATGACAAAAAATGACAAAAAATGACAAAAAAATGACAAAAAAATGACAAAAAAATTACAATAAAATGTCAAAAAAATGACTAAAAAATGACTAAAAAATGACAAAAAATGACAAAAAAATGACAAAAATGTGACCAAAAATGACCAAAAAATGACAAAAATGTGACAAAAAAATGACTAAAAAATGACTAAAAAATGACAAAAAAATGACAAAAATGTGACAAAAAAATGACCAAAAAAATGACACAAAATGACACAAAATTACAATAAAATGACTAAAAAATGACAAAAATGTGACAAAAAAATGACAAAAAAATGACAAAAATGTGACAAAAATGAGTTGAACACCCAGCAAAAATAATTATGGAAAATAAAAATCTGATGACGTGAGGAAAAAGATCCTCTCGGTTCAGGCGGGAGTTAAGAGGTTAAAGCTGCTGCTTCACTGAAATAAAGTGATAATTATGTAAATAATGTTTTTCATCTAAATAAAGCATAAAAAGCTGCACTTTAACAGGTTAAAACAGAGCTGCAAATATGAACAAATCCACATAAAAACCACCGTCTTGTCTTTTGTCTAGATTTTATTTAGTATTTATTTGTATTGAGTTGTTTAAAGCACGTGAGCCTCAGGGTTAGTTTATTCTAAGTTCTTTAAACTTCCTCCTTCTCCTTTGGGCACAATAGTCTTTTCCCTTTACTGTAGTTCTGCAGGTTTACAGAGTTCATCCCCGTCAGAGCCTCACATTCACACAGGGGAGCAGGAGGACGTGTGTTGCTCATGGGCACAGGCGTTGGTTCATGTTGTGCGTTAGACGTTGAGGTTCCTTTGATAAAAGTCTCTTCTGTCGTAGCTCCGCCCCTTCCACAGAAAACGCTGCAGAAGAATCCATTTAAAGGAAGTTTGTCCATTTAAAGGTTTAAAGTCTCGTCCTTTGTCTCCGGTGTCGTTTCCCCAAAGCATTCTGGGAGTTGTGGTCTTTGAGGAGAGCAGCGCGAAGCCTAGAAAACAAAGACAGGAGGATTTAGATTTAGTGGAAGGAGAAAGTTACGACCGTGGTCAGACGTTAGTGCTGCTGATGCTTCACCTCAGGAGGCTTCGTCAGCAACAACTTCATCTACAGACAGTTCGAAATCCGCACAGTAATCTTCACTTTTTTATTACGCCTTACAATATAGTCCCCCCTTTTATCCGCTTAGAAAATCCACATTGTTTAATTGTGTGTAATTATACTTTGTAGTGGAACACTTCACGTAACCATATTTAAATAGGGAAAACGTGGAAGAGCTTGGTAAAGTTGCAAAAATGTCACAAGAAATTGACCAAAAAAAAGACAAAAATTTGATTTAAAAAAAAAGACAAAATGTAACAAAAATGTGATGAAAAATTGCCGAAAAAATGACCAAAAATGACCAAAAATGACCAAAAAATGACAAAATAATGACAAAAAATGACTAACAAAAAAAAAATGACAAAAATGACAAAATAATGGCAAAAAATGACAAAAAATGACAAAAAAATGACAAAAAATGACAAAAAAAATGACAAAAAATGACAAAAAAATGACAAAAAAATGACAAAAAAAATGACAAAAAATGACAAAAAAATGACAAAAAAAATGACTAAAAATGACCAAAAAAATGACAAAAAATAACAAAAATGTGACAAAAAAAATTCCCAAAATTTGATAAAAAATTGACGAAAAAGGACAACAAAAATGACAAAAAAATGACAAAAATGTGACAAAAAAATGACAAAAATGTGACGTGGAAGAGCTTGGTAGCTTCTATCTTGACCTGTTTTTGAGCTATAGAGGAGAGAGGGAGAGGCTAAATGCTAACGCCGTCTGCGCTGTGTTTACGTGACTGAAGATCAGACAGGTCCTAAAGAACTCGTCACAGCTCAGGTAAGAACATATCTCAGTGTGGAAAAACGCTGGCCTGTTCCTTTAAGAAACGCTACAAAAGACGTCAAAAAAGCGACGACAAAGCAACGAAAACGCGGCAAAAAAACAACGAGAAAGAGACGGAAATACGACGAAAAGCAACAAAAAAGCGTCGAGAACCCAAGGGAAAATCTTGGCTGACTTTTGTTGGACTTAGCTTTCAAATGAAGCTCTGGCCTAAGGCTGTGAACTCCGGATCAGAAGCTTTAGATTCAAGGTCAAACTGAAGTGGAGAAACTGTGCTCGGTTAAATGAATCCTAAAGTCTGGACTTGTTCATATCGTGCACTGGAAAAAATAAAATCTTATCTGAGACAAAAATGACTTAAAAGTGCTTGAAATAAGACTTTTAATGCTGCTTTTGATACGGTTTTGACTCGTCTTGAAACAAGATTGCCAATGGAACTAGACAGATTTTTCTTGTCTTTGACCATTTTGTCTCATTTCAGGTTTTTTTTTGTCTTATTTTAAGCGGTCAAGTTAATTTGTCTTATTTTGAGCGAATTAATGCTTGTTCCATTGGCGATCTGATTTCAAGACGAGTCGAAACCCAGTCAGAATCAGCATTAAAAGTCTTATTTCAAGTACAAATCAAGCTATTTTTCGAAGATAAGATGGCAGTGTTGTCGCTGGAAACAGGTGCACTGCAAAAAGTAAATATCAAGCATTGTCTTAAATGACTTGAATCGAGGAAATGTTTCTTGTTTTGAGCGGTTTTCACTCATTTAGACACTTTTCCTGATCGGACCGAGTTTGCTTTGCTTGTTTGAGGACATTTCAGACCAGTTCTAGGGTAAATCTCGCTTGAAATAAGAAAGTAAAATTGCCAATGAGAAAAGACCAATGTTCTTTCCCCATTGGCAAAGAAAATGACCTGAAATAAGGACGAAATGTATCGAAACGAGTCAGAAACATCTCAGAACAAGTGAAATAATCTGGGACAAATGCCCAACAACTTCTTAACTCGTCAAAACAACTAAAATGTGGATTATTGTGCTCAAACTGAGATGTTTATACTGATCTAGTTAATTACTTTTTGCAGTGTGGTTCTTCATGGAACAGCTGGGCAGATGTTCTTCTCATGGATGATCAGAAAAACCCTCGTGTAGAAGCTCCTGAACTGACCTGGGTCTCTGTAACTGTACATGAGTCTAATCTGATGTTAAATCCAGCCTTTAGCGCAGGGGGAGGCAAGTTTCCTTGGTGGAGACCGATTTTCTTTATTGTAAACAGACAAAATGAATTATTAAAGTAATTTACTCTAAATACAAATGATGGAGTGTTAAAGTTACAAAGTGTAAACTGTAATTTCATCATTGTTTCTTCTGGAGGCAGAGGCAACACTTTACCACAGAGGAAACTGAACTACTAACTATGACAACATGTGGGAAAGAATGATCTGGAAGTATTCAGGATTCTTGAGCTTTCCCAGTAGATAATTGTTTTCTTCTTTTATTGGTGAAGAATGAATAATCTACACCAGGGGGAGGCAAGTGTTCTTGGCAGAGGTCGATTTTCTTTATTGTAAACAGACCGAGGGCCGAAGCTGCTGATTATTCACCCAAAGTAAAGCACAACACTGGAAACATGACCATCATGAGATAAATGACTTAAAACGGCTTGAATTAAAGTTCTTCCATGTTGAATTTGAGTCAGTTTGAACTGATCCAAGATGCAAACGCTACAGCGCCAACGGAACAAGAATAAAACACACTTGGAATCAGAAATCTGACACAAAATGATCTGAAGTAAGAGAATCACGGCTACTAGACCAAACCAAATCTACTCAAACCTCCTTAATTCAAGGAGATTCATGTCATTTCTTCCTTAAAACGGTTATTGTTTGTCCAGTGCACTTCTTTCTAATGCCAGTGTTGTACATAATGTATAATGACTGGCTGCATTGACAGGGTTTCTACCTTTTTTTCTCCCATTTAACTCTAATAATGTTAAAAGTTCTCTCTGATTTGTGTAATAATGTTCCTCAAAATCATCTCGAGGGCCAGAGGTTCTGTGCTGGAGGGCCTGACGTTGCTTTAGAGGAAAGATCATCTCGAAATCACTGTTTGGAAATGTATAATATCGACTCAATCACCGATGTCTAATGTGTAAAGAGATGGAGGGTGAGGGACAAAATGGGGGAAAATTGTAAAAGAAAAAAGTAGAAATAGAAGGAAAAAAACGGGCAAAAAGTATAAAAAAAACAATGAAAAATGCTGTGAAAGTTCCTGCTGCCCTGGTGTCGTCTGCTCAGGACTGTTCTCCGTTTGCTGCAGATTTGTAGATGTTGATTTCTGCCAGTATCTTACAGCTCTGTGGGAAAGAGGAGCAGTGAACCCAGTCCAGACGACGGCTCAGAGGAAGCCTTTTCGTGTGGGATCATCATCACTCGGGGACGTTTGATGATGGACAGTCTGAGCTCCACAAACAAAGGCGACAGGAGGAGGAGGAGGAGCTTAATCCTGAGCAGCTGTCAGTGTGAAGGATCTGATTCTCCTCATTGATGAAGTCGGAGGATTATCAGCGTCGGGATCGACCTTTGACCCCAGAGTCACGCCGGGCTCACCGTGAAGGGTCAAGTCTTACACAACGACACGGAGATGAAGAAGAAGCTCCGCACTGTGGCTTTAACAGTCACTCACATCACGTCACAGCCTTCCTGTAGTTAGAGACTGAGGAGGACGGCCCGGGGGCCAGATGCGGTCTTTAGAACGCTGTGGTGTGACCTGGAACCCGAGGTTAGAATCCTGCAACTGTGACTGAACTCAGCAACGTCTCTGAATAGATACAGACGCATCTCTGGAATCGCCCATATATGGTCATGTTTGAAAACAGTTAAGGGGGAAAACAATTTGGAGAAAAATCTAAACTTTCTCTAATTATTTAAAAACTGCTTTAACAAACGCTGAATTATGAATATAGTTTCTACTAAATAAAGATACAAAGACATGGGGAGGAGCAAAGTGGTTCAACAGCCCATAAATACATGAATAAGGGAGAATGCTAACATGATGCTACATGTTAGCATCGGGCTAATGCTAACGGTTAGCTAGCGCTAGCTACAACTGCCGTTTTTTCACTTCTACTGAACAATCTGCTGTGAGAAAATATCCATAGATACAGACGGCATCTCGTCATAGAAGGGGGCGTGGCTTCGCCGAGGGGGAAAATAGAATCTTTAGAGAAACACAATTTTCCCTCTTTTTAGCCATTTTCTGGTGGAATATGAACTTATTTATCACATAAATAAAGTCAGGTGTAAATCAGGCCCATATGGATAAAAAGAGTGTGTTTCTCTAAAGATTCTATTTTCTCCCTCGGCGAAGCCTGTTCAATTACGCGTTTCGACGGAACGCGTAATTGAACAGCTTTTGTTTGTTTCAACCTAGTGTCTTAAAAAGAAACCAAAAAGTTTAGTTTGTTTCCTGTAGTTTGTCCTGTAGTTTGTCCTGTTATTAGTTTCCTGTAGTTTCTTCTGTTATTAGTTTCCTGTAGTTTGTCCTGTTATTAGTTTCCTGTAGTTTGTCCTGTTATTAGTTTCCTGTAGTTTCTTCTGTTATTTGTTTCCTGTAGTTTGTCCTGTTATTAGTTTCCTGTAGTTTGTCCTGTTATTAGTTTCCTGTAGTTTGTCCTGTTATTAGTTTCCTGTAGTTTGTCCTGTTATTAGTTTCCTGTAGTTTGTTCTGTTATGTGTTTCCTGTAGTTTGTTCTGTTATTTGTTTCCTGCAGAGGGACTGAGGCTTCGCGGCGGCGGCGCCGGATCAGAGCGGATTATTATTGTTATGGACATTAATATCTTTATGAATGAAGTCAATCCCGAACGGAAGAAAACACGGATTAAAACGGCAACGAGGCAAAATCCAATCAGACTAATACGGGTAAAACCGGAGCGGCTGATTGGCCGACGGTCTCCGGGGAAACGTCCTCCGTCCATCTGCTGCGACACCGGGACGACGAGGAGCTCATGTGGGGCGAGCTCGGTCCAGCAGGCGGCGCTGTGTGGACTCCCTGGGCATAGGTGACCCAGGCGGCCTCCCAGGGCGCCATCTGCTGGACGGGGGCATCGAATTGTGCTGCTCTCCCGCCGTCTCCAACATCGGCGGCTTTGGGAAATAACTTTGGAGCAGAAAGTGAGACTCTGGTCTTTGTGTTGGAAACGAGAGACTTGAAGTTTTCAAACGAGCCCCTGGTCCTGGAGCTTCAGGTTTCATGAACATCAGGGGTCGGCAACATCAGGCCCGGGGGCCAGAACCGGCCCTCCATCATCAAACTCTGGCCCTCGAGATGATTTTGAGAAATATTTTGACCCAAATCGGAGATCAAAGGCCTGTTAAAGTACTCTAGCAATGGGAAAAATACTGTCAACTCCTTAAAATGTCTTAACAGAGCATCCTTTAAGGCCATAATCCTAAAAGAATACTCATCTATAGGAAGAAGTGACTTAAATCTACTTGAATTAAGACATTAAATCTAAAGTTGGAGTAGATTTGGTTTGGCCTTAGAGCAGATAAAACATATTTTGTATAATTTCAAGTGATAAATAAATATTTTTTACAGTAAAAGTTAATTTGTTTGTTTCCTGTGGGATTTCTATTTGTTCGATTTGCATTAGCGTTTTTATCTGATCTTCGATTAGTTCAAACCGACTCGATTTTAAAGGGGGGTATTCTGCAAAATGGACTTTTTCAAGCTTTCCATCATGTTATTCTGTCACTCCCTCATTAAAAACATGCCTGAAGTGTTGCCTTGGCCACACCAGGCCAGCTCGGAGACATAGTCCCACCAGTGTGTCCTGGGTCTTTCACGAGGCCTTTTGTTGTTTTTTCATAATTTTTTAGTTTTTTCGTCATTTTTTATTTTTTTTCCGTCATTTTCTTTTTTTTTTCGTCTTTTTTTTAGTTTTTTCGTCATTTTTTGTTTTTTCGTCATTTTTTTGTTTTTTCCCAAAAAGTTTTTTCGTCATTTTTTTTCGTCGTTTTTTTTGTTTTGTTTTTTTTTTGTCTTTTTTTTCCCCATAATTTTTTTGTTGTTTTTTCGTCATTTTTTTTTTTCCGTCATTTTTTTTTTTTTCGTATTTTTTATTTTTTTTCGTCATTTTTTGTTTTTTGTTTTTCATAATTCTTTATGAACCCAAAAGTCGTGAAGGAGCAGCGACTTTTGGGTTTTAGAGCGAGAGACTCGAGGTGACTGAAAACTCTTTGAAAAGCCTCTTACCTGAGTGACCTTACGTTTGTCCCTGCGCCCCCTCACGGCCCGACGGTCCCGGGTCGGACTCCCTCACACCAGCGTGCTCCTCTCCTCCCCTCAGTCTCAGGTTGGACTCCCTCACACCAGCGTGCTCCTCCTCTCCCCTCAGGTTGGACTCCCTCACACCAGCGTGCTCCTCTCCTCCCCTCAGGTTGGACTCCCTCACACCAGCGTGCTCCTCTCCTCCCCTCAGTCTCAGGTTGGACTCCCTCACACCAGCGTGCTCCTCTCCTCCCCTCAGTCTCAGGTTGGACTCCCTCACACCAGCGTGCTCCTCCTCTCCCCTCAGGTTGGACTCCCTCACACCAGCGTGCTCCTCTCCTCCCCTCAGGTTGGACTCCCTCACACCAGCGTGCTCCTCTCCTCCCCTCAGTCTCAGGTTGGACTCCCTCACACCAGCGTGCTCCTCTCCTCCCCTCAGTCTCAGGTTGGACTCCCTCACACCAGCGTGCTCCTCTCCTCCCCTCAGGTTGGACTCCCTCACACCAGCGTGCTCCTCCTCTCCCCTCAGGTTGGACTCCCTCACACCAGCGTGCTCCTCTCCTCCCCTCAGGTTGGACTCCCTCACACCAGCGTGCTCCTCTCCTCCCCTCAGGTTGGACTCCCTCACACCAGCGTGCTCCTCTCCTCCCCTCAGGTTGGACTCCCTCACACCAGCGTGCTCCTCTCCTCCCCTCAGGTTGGACTCCCTCACACCAGCGTGCTCCTCTCCTCCCCTCAGGTTGGACTCCCTCACACCAGCGTGCTCCTCCTCTCCCCTCAGGTTGGACTCCCTCACACCAGCGTGCTCCTCTCCTCCCCTCAGGTTGGACTCCCTCACACCAGCGTGCTCCTCTCCTCCCCTCAGGTCGGACTCCCTCACACCAGCGTGCTCCTCTCCTCCCCTCAGGTTGGACTCCCTCACACCAGCGTGCTCCTCTCCTCCCCTCGGTCTCAGGTTGGACTCCCTCACACCAGCGTGCTCCTCTCCTCCCCTCAGGTCGGACTCCCTCACACCAGCGTGCTCCTCTCCTCCCCTCAGGTTGGACTCCCTCACACCAGCGTGCTCCTCTCCTCCCCTCGGTCTCAGGTTGGACTCCCTCACACCAGCGTGCTCCTCTCCTCCCCTCGGTCTCAGGTTGGACTCCCTCACACCAGCGTGCTCCTCTCCTCCCCTCAGGTCGGACTCCCTCACACCAGCGTGCTCCTCTCCTCCCCTCAGGTCGGACTCCCTCACACCAGCGTGCTCCTCTTCTCCCCTCAGGTTGGACTCCCTCACACCAGCGTGCTCCTCTCCTCCCCTCAGGTTGGACTCCCTCACACCAGCGTGCTCCTCTCCTCCCCTCAGGTTGGACTCCCTCACACCAGCGTGCTCCTCTCCTCCCCTCGGTCTCAGGTTGGACTCCCTCACACCAGCGTGCTCCTCTTCTCCCCTCAGGTTGGACTCCCTCACACCAGCGTGCTCCTCTCCTCCCCTCAGGTTGGACTCCCTCACACCAGCGTGCTCCTCTCCTCCCCTCAGGTCGGACTCCCTCACACCAGCGTGCTCCTCTCCTCCCCTCAGGTTGGACTCCCTCACACCAGCGTGCTCCTCTCCTCCCCTCAGGTTGGACTCCCTCACACCAGCGTGCTCCTCTCCTCCCCTCAGGTTGGACTCCCTCACACCAGCGTGCTCCTCTCCTCCCCTCAGGTCGGACTCCCTCACACCAGCGTGCTCCTCTCCTCCCCTCAGGTTGGACTCCCTCACACCAGCGTGCTCCTCTCCTCCCCTCGGGTTGGACTCCCTCACACCAGCGTGCTCCTCCTCTCCCCTCGGTCTCAGGTTGGACTCCCTCACACCAGCGTGCTCCTCTCCTCCCCTCAGGTTGGACTCCCTCACACCAGCGTGCTCCTCTCCTCCCCTCAGGTTGGACTCCCTCACACCAGCGTGCTCCTCTTCTCCCCTCGGTCTCAGGTTGGACTCCCTCACACCAGCGTGCTCCTCTCCTCCCCTCAGGTTGGACTCCCTCACACCAGCGTGCTCCTCCTCTCCTCCCCTCAGGTTGGACTCCCTCACACCAGCGTGCTCCTCTCCTCCCCTCAGGTTGGACTCCCTCACACCCGCGTGCTCCTCTCCTCCCCTCAGGTTGGACTCCCTCACACCAGCGTGCTCCTCTCCTCCCCTCAGGTTGGACTCCCTCACACCCGCGTGCTCCTCCTCTCCCCTCAGGTTGGACTCCCTCACACCAGCGTGCTCCTCCTCTCCCCTCAGGTTGGACTCCCTCACACCAGCGTGCTCCTCTCCTCCCCTCAGGTTGGACTCCCTCACACCAGCGTGCTCCTCTTCTCGCGCTCCTCGGCCCCGCCCCGCTCCTCGCCCTCGTAGCGCCCGGCCGCGGGGGAGTTCTGCATGACGAGCAGCCGTATGGGGGACTGGGGGGCGGGCGCGGTGGCCGTGATGGGCGCCTCCTGCGTGTACTCCTTGGTGGGGTCTTTGCCGCGACAGTCGTACAGGATGCAGGAGATGAGGAAGACGAGGAGGAGGATGACGTACGACGCCACGAGGATGATGAGGTTCAGCGTCACCGGGTCGATCTCCAGGTAAAACTCCATGAACCCCATGGCGCCCACAGTTCATCCCACCCTGGGGGGACACAGACGGGTCAGACGAGAGGGACAAGAGCGACCTCTGAACCCTGAGCTTTGGCTTTACCCAAATCTGAAAGTCTGAAAGGAAGGCGGCAAAACAGCCACGAAAACACCACAGAAAAGCGACACAAAAATGACAAAAAACAACAAAATTATGAAAAAACAGCAAAAAAATGACAAAAGAATAAAACAATTATGAGAACAAAAAACAAAACACAAAATATCGACAAAAATGCGACAGAAAAAAAGACAAAAAACTACAAAAAATTATGAAAAAACGACCAAAAATTTATTTTATTTTTAATTATGAAAAAATGTCAAAAAACAACAAAAAATGCAGAAAAGGCTACAAAAAACAAAAGAATCGATAAAAAAACTATGAAAAAACGACAAAAAATTATGAAAAAACAACAAAAAAAGATAAAATAGCGTAAAAAAAAGACAAAAACAACGAAACAACGAAAAATCAGACAAAAAAATGTCAAAAAACAATGAAAAAGCAGAAAAAGAAACAAAAAACAAAACAATCGACAAAAAAATCTATGAATAAACGACAAAAAAATTATGAAAAGACGTAGAAAAAACAGACAAAAAAATGACCAAAAAAATGTCAAAAAAACAAGGAAAAATGCAGAAAAAGCTACAAAAAAACAGCAATAGAATCGACAAAAAAACTATGAAAAAACTACTAAAAAATGATGAAGAAACAACCCCAAAAAAGACAAAATAATGACAAAAAACGACGAAAAATCAGACAAAAAATTACCAAAAAATGTCAAAAAACAACGAAAAAATGCAGAAAAAGCTACAATAAACAAAAGAATCACAAAAAAAATATGGAAAAAAAAAATGACAAAAAAAACAACAACAAAATTATTAAAAAACAACCCAAAAAACGACAAAATAATGACAAAAAACGATGAAAAATCAGACAAAAAATTACAAAAAAATTACAAAAAAAATGTCATAAAACAACAAAAAATGCAGAAAAAGCTACAAAAAATAAAAGAATCGATAAACAAAACTATCGAGACAGAAAAAAAAGACAAAAAACGACAAAAAAAGAAAAACAAAATCGGACAAAAAATGACAAAAAAAATTCAAAAAACAAAGAAAAATGCAGAAAAAGCTACAAAAAAAAAGAAATCCACAAAAAATCATGAAAAAACCACAAAATGACAAAAAAAGACAAAAAACAACAAAAGAATCAACAAAAAAACTATGAAAAACAAACAAATGTACAAAAAAGCTAAAAAATAGTTTTTTTTAAAACTGACAAAAGAAACTATAAACAAACAACGAAGAAGTGACATAAAAGTTCGGATCACTTTCATAGGCCTTAGCTTTCAAATGAGGCTTTACACTGTGGCTCTGCAGAAGCTTTTAGATTTGGGTAAAGTCGAAGTGGAGAAAATGCACTGGGTTAAGGCGGAGTCAGAGGTTCAGGCAAAACCAAGCAAACGGCACAAAATCAGAGCAGCTTTTCCTCAACTCGACACCGGCCGATAAAAAATACAAATAAATAATAACGGACCAATGTCTTCATCACATGTTTAACAAAGTGCGACAAAAACACAATAACAAGGCACAAAAAAGCCACAAAATAATGAGATAATAAAGAAAGCGAAAGAATGACAACACGGTTACAATGCAAGGGAAAAGATCAGTTTTGTAGGTCTTAGCTTTCAAATGAGGTCTGTAGTAAAGGCTTAAGAATGAACTGGTAAAGAGACAGAAAAACTCTCTGAACCTTGTAGAGAACCGGCACATTTCCTCTAGTTTTACTCAAATCTGAAAGCTCCTCTGAAAGCTTCTCGACACAGACGGGTCAGACGAGAGGGACAAGAACGACCTCTGAGCCCTGAGCTTTGGCTTTACCCAAATCTGAAAGTCCTTGAGGAAGGCGGCAAAAAAAAATGACGACAAAAACAACAAAAAATGCAGAAAAAGCTAAAAAACAAAACAAAAGAATCAATAAAAAAACTCTGAAAAAACTACAAAAAAAATATTAAAAAAAGACAAAATAGCAACAAAAAAACGACAAAAAATCAGATAAAAAAAGACAAAAAAAAATTAGGAAAAATGCAGAAAAAGCTACAAAAAACAACAAAAGAATCGACAAAAAAAACTATGAAAAAATTACAAAAAAAAGACAAAATAGCCACGAAAACACGACAGAAAAGCAACAAAATTACAAAAAATACAAAAAACAACGAAAAATCAAAAAAAAAAAAATGCTGAAAAAGCTACAAAAACAACAAAAGAATAAATGAAAAAACTACAAAAAAATTACAAAAAAAATGTAAAAAAACCAACAAAAAATGCAGAAAAAGCTAAAAAAAACAAACAAAAGAATCGATTAAAAAAACTCTGAAAAGACTACAAAAACATTATTTAAAAAAGGACAAAATAGCGACAAAAAAACGACGAAAAATCAGACAAAAAAATGACAAAAATGTTTTGCGAAAAATGCAGAAAAAGCTAAAAACAAAACAAAAGAATCGACAAAAAAACTATGAAAATATTACAAAAAAAAGACAAAATAGCCACGAAAACACGACAGAAAAGCAACAAAATTACAAAAAATACAAAAAACAACGAAAAATCCCCCCCCCAAAAAAATGACGAAAAATGCTGAAAAAGCTACAAAAACAACAAAAGAATAAATGAAAAAACTATGAAAAAATTATGAAAAAAGAGGAGCTTTCAGATTTGGGTAAAACTAGAGGAAATGTGCCGGTTCTCAACAAGGTTCAGAGAGTTTTTCTGTCTCTTTTACCAGTTCATTCTGAAGCCTTTCTTTCTCACATATTAAAACATTATCTGTAGTTTGTTTGTATTTGTCTCTGTAGTTTGTTTATATTTGTCTCTGTAGTTTGTTTGTATTTGTGTCTGTAGTTTGTTTGTATTTGTATTGAATAAATTGAATTGAATAAAAGGTTCTTACCGAAGGCGAAACGGGAGCTGCACAAAAGACGATCTCAAACCAAAGGACGAACGCGACATCTGGACTGACAGATCCCTGATGAGACTGTAATACCACGCGCCGGGCTAATACTGCACAAGTACACACGCCAGTACACACACGAGTACACACAGTACTGCACACGCTACTGCACACGCACACACGCAGCTCTGTGCTTCGACCCCGTGTTCCTCAAAGCGGCTGCAGTCACAGATTAACCCCCGAGGACGAGCAGAGTGATGTGGCCCAGGGGTTTAGGCCGGTGCACATATGCCCGACACCTCAAAGTCGTCAGTCAGCGCTCTTTACGCTCTTCACGCTCTTTACGCTCTTCAGGCTCTTCAGGCTCTTCAGGCTCTTCACGCTCTTCACGCTCGCTCACGCTGCTCTAGGCGAGAGGTTTTGGTATTAATTCCTTAACTCCCGCCTGAACCGAGCACATTTTCTCCAGTTTGGCTTTACCCCAATCCAAAAGCTTCTGGAAAAAAGGTGTGAGAATAGCGACGAAAACAATGATGAAGATGTGACAAAAAAGTGATGAAAAATTTATGAAAAAGAGGCAAAAATATCACAAGAAATTGACAAAAAATGGACAAAAAAATTACAAAAATGTGACAAAAAAATTACAAAAAATTGACGAAAAATTGATGAAAAATGGACAAAAAATTACAAAAAATTGACGAAAAAATGACAAAAAAATGACAAAAATGTGACAAAAAATGATGAAAAAATGATGAAAAAATGACAAAAAAATGACAAAAATGTGACAAAAAATGATGAAAAAATGATGAAAAAATGACAAAAAAATGACAAAAATGTGACAAAAAATGACAAAAAAATGATGAAAAAATGACAAAAAAATGACAAAAATGTGACAAAAAATGATGAAAAAATGATGAAAAAATGACAAAAAAAGGACAAAAAAAGGACAAAAATGTGACAAAAAATGACAAAAAAATGATGAAAAAATGACAAAAAAAGGACAAAAAAATGACAAAAATATGACAAAAAATTGACAAAAAATTGGTAAAAAAAATGACAAAAAATTTATAAAAAATGTGACAAGAAAATGACAAAAATGTGACAAAAAAATTACAAAAAATTGACAAAAAATTACAAAAAATTGATTAAAAAAAAAGACAAAAAATGTGACCAAAATGCAATGGCCGCTGGCTGCTCTGCTTTATGACCACGACACTGGGGGCCATTGCTGTAGTTCCTCCATATCGCCACTAGGCCCCTATTGAAAAGCATTGGAGTTTAGACACTTTAAAAACAACTTTAACGCCGGGTTTAGACGAGGCTGATCTTCCTCCTGAGATAACGCTGGGTTAATAACAATATATGAAACCAGGCTGGTTTTTATAAGAAGAACTTTAGAAATCTTGTACTTAATGAGAGTCGGACTGTTAGCATCGGAGCAGCGCGAGCTACACGTCACACAAGGGCGGAGTCTACGGTGAAAATCCCGCCCTTATGCCCTTTTTAGGAACATGCTTCATCAGAGCTGGGGAGGAGAGTCTGTAAGACCATGGTCATTATGGTAAACGGGGAGGAGTGAGCAGAAGACGTCCATTTTTTTTACAGTCTATGCCAAAATGTGATAAAAAAATTGACAAAAAAATCACGGCTCTTTTCCAGGAGCCGAGTCTTTGGGATCCGTTCATGTGAGAGAGTGGAATCGCCCATATATGGTCATGTTTGAAAACAGTGAAGGGGGAAAACAATTTGGAAACCATCTAAATTTTCTCTAATTATTAAAAAACGCTGAATTATGAATAAAGTTTTAAAGTAAATAAAGATACAAAGACATGGAGCAAAGAGGTTCAACAGCCCATAAACACAGAAATAACAGAGAATGCTAACAGGACGCTACATGTTAGCATCGTGCTAATGCTAACGCTAGCTACGAGTGCTGTTTTACTGAACAATCTGCTGTGAGTAAACACCCATATGGACCTGACTCAGACTTGAGACTCCGTTTCCCCCTCAGCGAGGCCACGCCCCCTTTTGTGACGCGATGCCGACTGTATCTAACGACATCTCGGCGCCAGAGTCTCGTTTCCTGTGTGGAGCTCCCTCTGCGGGCCGCTGGGGGAATCAATGGTGTTTCGCCCCCTAGCCAGTACATCTCCCGGTGGTGGGGCGGTGGCTGAATAGGGACGTCTCCCCGCCACCCCCTGCAGCTGACCCTACTTTGCTGTTGTCCCCCAGATCTCCTCCTTCCTACGCACCCACAACCAGAAGCTCGCCTTCTCCGCCTCTTCCGCCAACTCCTTAACGGCCCTCCTCAGCTTTGCTCCTGCGATCCCGACATCTCTGAGCAAGCGCAGCATGGATTTCCCCACAAAGCCCCCGCTGCCTACCTCTGCGGGGTAGATAGTAGCCGCCCACCCAGCCTCTCTGCATTCTGCTGCAAGCTCCGTGTGTTTCAGCCTCTTGAACTCGTTTGCCACCTGGTGCAGTTGTGAAAGCGAGCTTTTACCAGCTAAGGCTACTGAGTAAGATCAAGTCTTTCTTGTCCCGAGCTGACCTGGAAAAGGCCGTCCATGCCTTCATCAGCTCGAGGATAGACGACTGTAACGCCCTCTACACTGGACTGAACCAATCACTCCTCAATCGGCTTCAACTGGTACAAAACGCAGCAGCTCGTCTCCTCTCCAACACCTCCAGACGCTCACACATCAGCCCGGTCCTCCGCTCTCTCCACTGGCTCCAGACGCTCACACATCACCCCAGTCCTCCGCTCTCTCCACTGGCTCCAGACGCTCACACATCACCCCAGTCCTCCACTCTCTCCACCGGCTCCAGACGCTCACACATCAGCCCGGTCCTCCGCTCTCTCCACTGGCTCCAGACGCTCACACATCAGCCCAGTCCTCCGCTCTCTCCACTGGCTCCAGACACTCACACATCAGCCCGGTCCTCCGCTCTCTCCACTGGCTCCAGACGCTCACACATCAGCCCAGTCCTCCGCTCTCTCCACTGGCTCCAGACACTCACACATCAGCCCGGTCCTCCGCTCTCTCCACTGGCTCCAGACGCTCACACATCAGCCCAGTCCTCCGCTCTCTCCACTGGCTCCAGACGCTCACACATCAGCCCAGTCCTCCGCTCTCTCCACTGGCTCCCGGTGGCGTTTAGGGTGGACTTTTAGGTCCTGATGTTTGTTTTCAAGGCCATCAATGGTCTGGCCCCGGCCGACCTTACCGAATTAGTAACGGTCTACGAACCAGCCAGAACTCTGCGCTCCTCTGAACACACCTCCCTGGTCACTCCCAAGTTCAAATACACAAAGTTTGGAGGCCGGTCATTTGCCGCACAAGGCCCAAAGCTGTGGAACGCACTTCCATTACAGCTTCGAAACATCACAGAGTTGAGTGTTTTTAAATCACAGTTGAAGACACATCTTTTCAGGAAAGCCTTCGATACAAAGCCACCGACTCGACTGCTGTTTTTATGTGTTTTTGTATTTATTTTTGTCTACTATGATTCTTGTTTTTATCCTGGAAAGCGCTCTGGGCACCTTCTGGTTTAAAATTTGATTGATTGATTGAGATGCTGGCCAAAGTGTTTAAGCAGGAGGCAGAATCAAAAACTTCCGGAATAGCCCAATTTATTGCACCGTGGGGAAAAACAAAACTGTACATATTTACAAAAAGAACTGTCAAAAAAACTCAACAAACTCATACAACAGAACTTAACTGAACTGAGGAAAACTCCCCATGCACACGGCTACATGGTTTTCTACTTGACTGATTGCCCGACCCTTTTATAGCAGGAAGCCCTTCCCTGGTAGTTACATTCTACCTGGAGGTATATTTACATTTTACACTCACAGGATAGGTTTCTTGTACAGACAAATTCTCCCGGGTTGCTTTCATCCCCGCACGTGTTAAGGCTTTGCCAGCCTTCAAACACAAAATACCGAACAAAAGCAAAACAAACGTCAAATAAACACAAAACTCAAAACCAATCCCCCCCTGCACATGGACTGGTCCATGGGATGCACCCAAGATTTTAAAATGGCCGCCCAACGAGGCCACACCTCCTCTTTGTGACCAGGTGGTAGGTATTACCCGGTTGATGTGTTCTTTACAAACTAAACATTTTACACCCAACAAAAAAGATTTAAAACTAGATAGAGTGTGTGATGCTGAAATGAAAAGGTCAACCAAACAACTAAACAAAACAAACCCGGGATAGTTTAGTTTACTGTTTAGTTGGATATTGCAAAAAAAAAGGACAAATGTGAAACAATGAATACCTGAACATAACTAACGTGACAAAATAAACTAAGGGAACAAAGCAACCTTTGTCACATAGTACTTGTAGAGTAGTTGTAGTAGTATTGGACAGTAGGACGGCCGCAGAGTTTATCCCAGCGTTCCCTCTGATCTAGTCGTAGTACTTGCACTCGTAGACAGTAGGACAGTAGTTGTTGTAGTTCTTGTAGTTGTAGTAGCTGTAGTAGTAGTACTTGTAGTGTAGTAGTAGTAGTAGTTGTAGTAGTAGTTGTAGTATATGACAGTAGGACAGCCTCAGAGTTAATCCCAGCGTTCCCTCTGATCTAGTCGCAGTAGTAGTACTCGTAGACAGTAGGACAGTAGTTGTAGTAGCTGTGGTACTCGTAGACAACAGTAGTAGTAGTGGTTGTAGTAGTACTCTTAGACAGTAGTAGTATATGACAGTAGGACGGGCACAGAGTTAATCCCAGCGTTCCCTCTGATCTAGTCGCAGTAGTTGTTGTACTCGTAGACAGTAGGACAGTAGTTGTTGTAGTACTTGTAGTAGTAGTTGTAGTAGTAGTAGTAGTTGTAGCAGTAGTAGTAGTAGTAGTAGTAGTAGTTGTAGTGGTAGTTGTAGTAGTAGTATTCGACAGTAGGACGGCCGCAGAGTTCATCCCAGCGTTCCCTCTGATCTAGTCGTAGTAGTTGTTGTAGTACCTGTAGAGTAGTTGTAGTTGTAGTTGTAGTTGTAGTAGTTGTAGAAGTAGTAGTTGTAGTAGTAGTAGTTGTAGTATTGGACAGTAGGACAGTAGTTGTTGTAGTACTTGTAGTGTAGTTGTAGTAGTAGTTGTAGTTGTAGTAGTTGTAGAAGTAGTAGTTGTAGTATTGGACAGTAGGACAGTAGTTGTTGTAGTACTTGTAGTGTAGTTGTAGTAGTAGTTGTAGAAGTAGTAGTTGTAGTAGTAGTAGTTGTAGTATTGGACAGTAGGACAGTAGTTGTTGTAGTACTTGTAGTGTAGTTGTAGTTGTAGTAGTTGTAGAAGTAGTAGTTGTAGTAGTAGTAGTTGTAGTATTGGACAGTAGGACAGTAGTTGTTGTAGTACTTGTAGTGTAGTTGTAGTAGTAGTTGTAGAAGTAGTAGTTGTAGTAGTAGTAGTTGTAGTATTGGACAGTAGGACAGTAGTTGTTGTAGTACTTGTAGTGTAGTTGTAGTTGTAGTAGTTGTAGAAGTAGTAGTTGTAGTAGTAGTAGTTGTAGTATTGGACAGTAGGACAGTAGTTGTTGTAGTACTTGTAGTGTAGTTGTAGTAGTAGTTGTAGTATGAGTAGTTGTAGTAGTTGTAGTAGTATTCGACAGTAGGACGGCCGCAGAGTTAATCCCAGCGTTCCCTCTGATCTAGTCGTAGTACTTGTACTCGTAGACAGTAGGACAGTAGTTGTTGTAGTACTTGTAGAGTAGTTGTAGTTGTAGTTGTAGTAGTACTTGTAGTTGTAGTAGTTGTAGTAGTATATGACAGTAGGACGGCCGCAGAGGGCAGAGTTTATCCCAGCGTTCCCCCTGATCTAGTCGTAGTACTTGTACTCGTAGACAGTAGGACAGTAGTTGTTGTAGTACTTGTAGAGTAGTTGTAGTTGTAGTAGTACTTGTAGTAGTAGTAGTAGTTGTAGTAGTAGTTGTAGTACTTGTAGAGTAGTTGTAGTTGTAGTAGTAGTTGTAGTACTTGTAGTAGTAGTAGTAGTTGTAGTAGTAGTTGTAGTAGTTGTAGAGTAGTTGTAGTTGTAGTAGTAGTTGTAGTAGTTGTAGTTGTAGTTGTAGTAGTTGTAGTTGTAGCAGTAGTAGTTGTAGCAGTAGTAGTTGTAGTAGTAGTTGTAGTAGTAGTACTTGTAGTAGTAGTTGTAGTATTGAACAGTAGGACGGGCGCAGAGGGCAGAGTTAATCCCAGCGTTCCCTCTGATCTAGTCGCAGTAGTTGTTGTACTCGTGGACAGTAGGACAGTAGTTGTGGTAGTACTTGTAGAGTAGTTGTAGTTGTAGTTGTTGTAGTACTTGTAGAGTAGTTGTAGTTGTAGTAGTAGTTGTAGTAGTAGTAGTTGTAGTAGTATATGACAGTAGGACGGCCGCAGAGGGCAGAGTTAATCCCAGCGTTCCCTCTGATCTAAAGCTGCTCAAATTTAATAACATAATCCCCGTCGACTCATAATCCCAATATTCCAAAATGGAGCTTCTTCTTCTGTTGCGTCACTGAGGTTTATGGGAAACGGGGGCGGGGTCTGTGAGTGATGTCACCATCAGAGGGGGCGGGGCTGTGAGTGATGTCACCGCGGGTTCTCCATCAGAGGGGGCGGGGCTACAAGTGTTCTGGGTCTGATTTATACATTCACTTTGTTTTTCATAATTACGACGTCATAAACCAGGAGTTTTAATCAGATTATTTAATATCACGAGGAACAAGTTCTTATTTACGAGGAAACGCTCTTTAACCCCTTAACTCCCGCCTGAACCGAGCACGTTTTCTCCAGTTTGGCTTTACCCCAATCCAAAAGCTTCTGGAAAAAAGCAACAAAACTGAGACGAAAACAAGGATGGAAATGTGACCAAAAAGTGACAAAAAATTGATGAAAAAGTGGCAAAAATGTCACAAGAAATTGACAAAAATTGACAAAAAAAGAAAAAAAAATGAAAAAAAATGACGAAAATGTGACAAAAAAATGACAAAAAAATGACAAAAATGTGACAAAAAAATGACAAAAATGTGACAAAAAAATGACAAAAATGTGACAAAAAAATGACAAAAAATTGACAAAAAAATGACAAAAATGTGATAAAAATGTGACAAAAAATTGACAAAAAAAATGACAAAAAAGTTACAAAAATGAGTTGAAATGAGTTGAATCCCCAACAAAAAAAATGATGGAAAAAGAATCGTGACGTGAGGACAAAGCTCCTCTCGGTTCAGGCGGGAGTTCAGAGGTTAACTCACACATTAAGTTACAAACATATACAATGACTCAGAACATAAACATTTAACCTTTTCATTTTTACATAAAACGGCTTATTTTTATATGAAACATAATTTTTCCTCATGTTTATGACTGAAACTGCACAAACTCAGGGTCGTGGGTTCGAATCCCGCAGGTGCACTCTGGTGTTGTGTCCTTGGGCAAGACACTTCACCCTCCTTTCCTCCACTGTCTGTGTTCACGGGTGAATGAATGAACCGTTTATTTACGTCCGATATCTAAACTTTAAAGACACAAACTCCTAATCGTTACTAAAGGTCATGCACAAAACACTCTTAAAGGGACAGCGCTGTTTTAACTTTCCTAATCCTGCTGTTCAGTCTCTACAAATGTTTCGTATTTACACAGGTTTATGTCGTGAGTTTGTGTCCTGTTGCGCCTCCAGGCACCACCAGGGGGAGCAGAGAGCTGCGGTTCAGTACAGTCTCTGGTGGGCGGTGCCTCTGAGCAGGAGGAGGAGGGGCCTATTGTACATGATGGTGCTTTGTGTTGGGGCAGTGGGGGCCCTTCATCCACCCGGAGGTCCTCCAGGGCCTCGCGATGAAGACGATCACAAATAACTGGTTTCACAGTTTAAAACGACAGAAAACAGTCACATGACAGGGGGGCGGAGAGTCTAAAACAGTCACATGACGGGGGGGCGGAGAGTCTAAAACAGTCACATGACGGGGGGGCGGAGAGTCTAAAACAGTCACATGACGGGGGGGCGGAGAGTCTAAAACAGTCACATGACAGGGGGGCGGAGAGTCTAAAACAGTCACATGACAGGGGGGCGGAGAGTCTAAAACAGTCACATGACAGGGGGCGGAGAGTCTAAAACAGTCACATGACAGGGGGGCGGAGAGTCTAAAACAGTCACATGACAGGGGGCGGAGAGTCTAAAACAGTCACATGACAGGGGGCGGAGAGTCGTAAAACAGTCACATGACAGGGGGGCGGAGAGCAGTAAAACAGTCACATGACAGGGGGCGGAGAGTCGTAAAACAGTCACATGACAAGGGGGCGGAGAGTAGTAAAACAGTCACATGACAAGGGGGCGGAGAGTAGTAAAACAGTCACATGACAGGGGGGCGGAGAGTAGTAAAACAGTCACATGACAGGGGGCGGAGAGCAGTAAAACAGTCACATGACAAGGGGGCGGAGAGCAGTAAAACAGTCACATGACAAGGGGGCGGAGAGTAGTAAAACAGTCACATGACGGGGGGGCGGAGAGCAGTAAAACAGTCACATGACAAGGGGGCGGAGAGTAGTAAAACAGTCACATGACGGGGGGGCGGAGAGCAGTAAAACAGTCACATGACAGGGGGGCGGAGAGTAGTAAAACAGTCACATGACAGGGGGGCGGAGAGCAGTAAAACAGTCACATGACAAGGGGGCGGAGAGCAGTAAAACAGTCACATGACAAGGGGGCGGAGAGCAGTAAAACAGTCACATGACAAGGGGGCGGAGAGCAGTAAAACAGTCACATGACAAGGGGGCGGAGAGTAGTAAAACAGTCACATGACAGGGGGGCGGAGAGCAGTAAAACAGTCACATGACGGGGGGGCGGAGAGCAGTAAAACAGTCACATGACAGGGGGGCGGAGAGCAGTAAAACAGTCACATGACAAGGGGGCGGAGAGTAGTAAAACAGTCACATGACGGGGGGGCGGAGAGCAGTAAAACAGTCACATGACAGGGGGGCGGAGAGCAGTAAAACAGTCACATGACAGGGGGGCGGAGAGCAGTAAAACAGTCACATGACGGGGGGGCGGAGAGCAGTAAAACAGTCACATGACAAGGGGGCGGAGAGTAGTAAAACAGTCACATGACAAGGGGGCGGAGAGTAGTAAAACAGTCACATGACAGGGGGCGGAGAGCAGTAAAACAGTCACATGACAAGGGGGCGGAGAGTAGTAAAACAGTCACATGACAAGGGGGCGGAGAGTCGTAAAACAGTCACATGACAAGGGGGCGGAGAGTAGTAAAACAGTCACATGACAGGGGGGCGGAGAGCAGTAAAACAGTCACATGACAAGGGGGCGGAGAGCAGTAAAACAGTCACATGACAGGGGGCGGAGAGTAGTAAAACAGTCACATGACAGGGGGGCGGAGAGTCTAAAACAGTCACATGACAGGGGGGCGGAGAGCAGTAAAACAGTCACATGACAGGGGGGCGGAGAGCAGTAAAACAGTCACATGACAAGGGGGCGGAGAGTAGTAAAACAGTCACATGACAAGGGGGCGGAGAGCAGTAAAACAGTCACATGACAAGGGGGCGGAGAGCAGTAAAACAGTCACATGACAGGGGGGCGGAGAGTAGTAAAACAGTCACATGACAAGGGGGCGGAGAGCAGTAAAACAGTCACATGACAGGGGGCGGAGAGTAGTAAAACAGTCACATGACAAGGGGGCGGAGAGTAGTAAAACAGTCACATGACAGGGGGGCGGAGAGTCGTAAAACAGTCACATGACAGGGGGGCGGAGAGTAGTAAAACAGTCACATGACAGGGGGCGGAGAGTCGTAAAACAGTCACATGACAAGGGGGCGGAGAGCAGTAAAACAGTCACATGACAGGGGGGCGGAGAGCAGTAAAACAGTCACATGACAGGGGGCGGAGAGTCGTAAAACAGTCACATGACAAGGGGGCGGAGAGCAGTAAAACAGTCACATGACAAGGGGGCGGAGAGTAGTAAAACAGTCACATGACAGGGGGCGGAGAGCAGTAAAACAGTCACATGACAAGGGGGCGGAGAGCAGTAAAACAGTCACATGACAGGGGGCGGAGAGCAGTAAAACAGTCACATGACAAGGGGGCGGAGAGCAGTAAAACAGTCACATGACAGGGGGCGGAGAGTAGTAAAACAGTCACATGACAAGGGGGCGGAGAGCAGTAAAACAGTCACATGACAGGGGGCGGAGAGCAGTAAAACAGTCACATGACAAGGGGGCGGAGAGTAGTAAAACAGTCACATGACAAGGGGGCGGAGAGCAGTAAAACAGTCACATGACAGGGGGGCGGAGAGCAGTAAAACAGTCACATGACAAGGGGGCGGAGAGTAGTAAAACAGTCACATGACGGGGGGGCGGAGAGCAGTAAAACAGTCACATGACAAGGGGGCGGAGAGTAGTAAAACAGTCACATGACGGGGGGGCGGAGAGCAGTAAAACAGTCACATGACAGGGGGGCGGAGAGTAGTAAAACAGTCACATGACAAGGGGGCGGAGAGCAGTAAAACAGTCACATGACAGGGGGCGGAGAGTAGTAAAACAGTCACATGACAAGGGGGCGGAGAGCAGTAAAACAGTCACATGACAGGGGGCGGAGAGCAGTAAAACAGTCACATGACAGGGGGGCGGAGAGTCTAAAACAGTCACATGACAGGGGGGCGGAGAGCAGTAAAACAGTCACATGACAGGGGGGCGGAGAGCAGTAAAACAGTCACATGACAAGGGGGCGGAGAGTAGTAAAACAGTCACATGACAGGGGGCGGAGAGTAGTAAAACAGTCACATGACAGGGGGGCGGAGAGTCTAAAACAGTCACATGACAGGGGGGCGGAGAGCAGTAAAACAGTCACATGACAGGGGGGCGGAGAGCAGTAAAACAGTCACATGACAAGGGGGCGGAGAGTAGTAAAACAGTCACATGACAAGGGGGCGGAGAGTAGTAAAACAGTCACATGACAGGGGGCGGAGAGTAGTAAAACAGTCACATGACAGGGGGCGGAGAGTAGAGCAGGTCTAATGCTCTGTCCACACCAAACTCGATTTGGCGCCTCCAAAGCGTCAGGTTTACATTTAAAATACATGGAGGACGCGCCTCCGGGGGGCGTCAAGATGTCCCGCAGCGCGTCACACGCCTCCTCTGCGGCGCGTTTTGAGGTTTTTCGCGCTTGGTGAGCGTTTGACGCCTCCAGGGCGTCGAGCGCGGCCGACGCTCGAGTTGGGAAATGTTGAACTTTTTGGAGAAATTCGTGAGCGTCGACCAATCAGGAGCTTTCTCCCCACAGTGACGTTGTAGCTGAGCCACCGGGGCAGATTCTACGCCGGCCCCGCAGATGTAAACAAGTCACAAGTCACGGACGTTTAGCTTCTTTGTGAACCGGAGCTACAGCCGCTCTGGGACTTTTTATTTTTAGAAAGACACATCAGTGCTTCTTTATCTAAACACCAGGATTCAAAGCGGCGGAAGTACCGTTGAAAGCGACTGTCGTCCGAGCGCAGCTCCTGGAGCAAATGGTGAAACTCGCCAAACTGAGAACGCCTTCGGACGATCTCATGAATCCAGACACGGCGCCGACGAGCCCGTAGACGACGTTGTCTGGCTTTATGAAGCAATAAAAGCCAAGCCACTCTCTCTATGTCATCCATGTTGATAACTGATAACTGACAACGGCAACAGAGATGCTCCTCCCAACGCGCTCCACGACGACGCTCTTGACGCGCGTCGAGAGCGTCTTGACGCTTGGTTTACGAGCGTCTGACTTCAATGAGCACAGGCGTCCAACAACGGGCGTGACGCGCGTTTTTGACGCCCAAATCGAGTTTGGTGTGGACGGAGCATTAGCGATAGAGTGGGCGTGTCTCAGTGATGGAGTGGGCGTGTCTAAGTGATGGAGTGGGCGTGTCTCAGTGATAGAGTGGGCGTGTCTCAGCGATGTAGTGGGCGTGTCTAAGCGATAGACTGGGCGTGTCTAAGCGATGGAGTGGGCGTGTCTCAGTGATAGACTGGGCGTGTCTAAGTGATGGAGTGGGCGTGTCTAAGCGATGGAGTGGGCGTGTCTCAGTGATAGAGTGGGCGTGTCTAAGTGATGGAGTGGGCGTGTCTCAGTGATAGAGTGGGCGTGTCTAAGTGATGGAGTGGGCGTGTCTAAGCGATGGAGTGGGCGTGTCTCAGTGATAGAGTGGGCGTGTCTCAGTGATGGAGTGGGCGTGTCTCAGTGATAGAGTGGGCGTGTCTCAGCGATGTAGTGGGCGTGTCTAAGCGATAGACTGGGCGTGTCTAAGCGATGGAGTGGGCGTGTCTCAGTGATAGACTGGGCGTGTCTCAGCGATGTAGTGGGCGTGTCTCAGCGATGTAGTGGGCGTGTCTAAGCGATGTAGTGGGCGTGTCTAAGCGATGGACTGGGCGTGTCTAAGCGATAGACTGGGCGTGTCTAAGCGATAGACTGGGCGTGTCTAAGTGATAGAGTGGGCGTGTCTCAGTGGGCGTGTCTAAGTGATGGAGTGGGCGTGTCTCAGCGATGGAGTGGGCGTGTCTCAGCGATGGAGTGGGCGTGTCTAAGCGATAGACTGGGCGCGCTGTTGGACGAGCGCTGTCTGACTCTCCCTCCTCTTCTCTTTCTTCTGCCGCCGCTGCGACAGCCTCCAGCAGAGGGCGCTGGTTCAGTGGGCGTGTCTCAGTGATGGAGTGGGCGTGTCTAAGTGATAGAGTGGGCGTGTCTCAGTGATGGAGTGGGCGTGTCTCAGTGATAGAGTGGGCGTGTCTAAGCGATAGACTGGGCGCGCTGTTGGACGAGCGCCGTCTGACTCTCCCTCCTCCTCTCTTTCTTCTGCCGCCGCTGCGACAGCCTCCAGCAGAGGGCGCTGGTTCAGTGGGCGTGTCTCAGTGATGGAGTGGGCGTGTCTCAGTGATGGAGTGGGCGTGTCTAAGCGATAGACTGGGCGCGCTGCTGGACGAGCGCCGTCTGACTCTCCCTCCTCTTCTCTTTCTTCTGCCGCCGCTGCGACAGCCGCCAGCAGAGGGCGCTGGTTCAGTGGGCGTGTCTCAGTGATGGAGTGGGCGTGTCTCAGTGGTGGAGTGGGCGTGTTTCAGTGATAGAGTGGGCGTGTCTAAGCGATAGACTGGGCGTGTCTCAGTGATGGAGTGGGTGTGTCTAAGCGATAGAGTGGGCGTGTCTAAGCGATAGACTGGGCGTGTCTCAGTGATGGAGTGGGCGTGTCTAAGCGATAGACTGGGCGTGTCTCAGTGATAGAGTGGGCGTGTCTCAGTGATGGAGTGGGCGTGTCTCAGTGATAGAGTGGGCGTGTCTCAGTGATGGAGTGGGCGTGTCTAAGCGATAGACTGGGCGTGTCTAAGTGATGGAGTGGGCGTGTCTCAGTGATAGAGTGGGCGTGTCTAAGTGATGGAGTGGGCGTGTCTAAGCGATAGACTGGGCGTGTCTAAGTGATGGAGTGGGCGTGTCTAAGTGATGGAGTGGGCGTGTCTCAGTGATGGAGTGGGCGTGTCTCAGTGATGGAGTGGGCGTGTCTCAGTGATGGAGTGGGCGTGTCTCAGTGATGGAGTGGGCGTGTCTCAGTGATGGAGTGGGCGTGTCTCAGTGATGGAGTGGGCGTGTCTCAGTGATGGAGTGGGCGTGTCTCAGTGATGGAGTGGGCGTGTCTCAGCGATGGAGTGGGCGTGTCTAAGCGATAGACTGGGCGCGCTGTTGGACGAGCGCCGTCTGACTCTCCCTCCTCTTCTCTTTCTTCTGCCGCCGCTGCGACAGCCGCCAGCAGAGGGCGCTGGTTCAGTGGGCGTGTCAAAGTGATGGAGTGGGCGTGTCTCAGTGGGCGTGTCTAAGTGATGGAGTGGGCGTGTCTAAGCGATAGACTGGGCGCGCTGTTGGACGAGCGCCGTCTGACTCTCCCTCCTCTTCTCTTTCTTCTGCCGCCGCTGCGACAGCCTCCAGCAGAGGGCGCTGGTTCAGTGGGCGTGTCTAAGTGGGCGTGTCTAAGCGATAGAGTGGGCGTGTCTAAGCGATAGACTGGGCGCGCTGCTGCACGAGCGCCGTCTGACTCTCCCTCCTCTTCTCTTTCTTCTGCCGTGTCTCGGTGGGCGTGTCTAAGTGATGGAGTGGGCGGGTCTAAGCGATAGTGGGCGTGTCTAAGCGATAGACTGCGCGCGCTGCTGCACGAGCGCCGTCTGACTCTCCCTCCTCTTCTCTTTCTTCTGCCGCCGCTGCGACAGCCGCCAGCAGAGGGCGCTGGTTCAGTGGGCGTGTCTCAGTGGTGGAGTGGGCGTGTCTAAGCGATGGAGTGGGCGTGTCTAAGCGATAGACTGGGCGCGCTGCTGCACGAGCGCTGTCTGACTCTCCCTCCTCTTCTCTTTCTTCTGCCGCCGCTGCGACAGCCGCCAGCAGAGGGCGCTGGTTCCCAACATGAGGCCGGCGGCCCCGAGGAGGCCGAGCCCGAAGAGGCCCATCCGGGGGGAGGCGGAGCCTGAGCTGGCGAAGCCCACGGCGGCGAGCATGGCCCCGCCCACCAGCGTCACGGCGCCGAAGGGGAGGAGGCAGCGCCAGCACGAAGCCTCGCCGCCCGTCGCCACCGACAGCCGCATGTCGGCCGCGGAGGGGGCGGAGCGTGTCACCACGGAGACCGGCCGCACCTTCCCGTGAGTGGACAGTCTGTCGCTGGAGCAGGACGTGGGGATCCGGGACGAGGCGCTGCGGGGCATCCGGGCTTTTCCATCGTCAGGGAACGACAGCTTACTGGCCAGGAAGAGGTGCGCCATGACGGCCAATCAGAGGGCAGGGGGGCGGGGCGATCGGAGGAGAGGGGCGGGGCCGATCAGAGAACAGCTACCTACGAGACAAAGAGTAAACAGATGTATAGAGACAGTGGAACCAGATGTTTTTTTGTCAAATTTTTTGTCATTTTTTTATCAATTTTTTAACATTTTTTTGTCTTTTTTTTGTCATTTTTTGTCACATTTTTTAATAAAATATTTGTCATTTTTTTGGTCACATTTTGTCACATTTTAGTCTTTTTTTTGGCATTTTTTCATCGATTTTTGTCATTTTTTTGTCGCTTTTGGTCATTTTTTTGTCACATTTTGTAATTTTTTTAAATCAAATTTTTATCATTTTTTTGTCATTTTTTTAATCACATTTCCGTCACTGTTTTCGTCTCAGTTTTGTTGCTATTCTCTCAGCTTTTTTCCAGAATCTTTTGGACTTGGGGGGGGGGGGGTGTTTGCTGTGGGAGGGGCCGGTGCACTTGACATCATGAAGAAAGAACTCTATGTGGAAATATTGGAGCAACATCTGCAGAGCAGGAAGTTAAAGCTCGGGGCAGATGTTTCTTCAAACGGACAAACTGTTACAAAGTCCTGACCTCAGTCCAGGTTAACCTCTTAACTCCCGCCTGAACCGAGAGGATCTGTTTCCTCACGTCATCAGATGTTTTTTCATCATTTTTGTGTTGGGAATTCAACTCATTTATGTAACTTTTTTTTTGTCATTTTTTTGTCACATTTTGGTCATTTTTTTGTCATTTTTTTTCACATTTTGGTCATTTTTTTGTCATTTTTTTGTCATTTTTTTTTCACATTTTTGTCATTTTTTTGTCATTTTTTTTCCCTTTTTTGTCATTTTTTTGTAATTTTTTTTTCACATTTTTGTCATTTTTTGTCATTTTTTTGTCATTTTTTGGTCACATTTTTGTCATTTTAATCACATTTTTGTCATTTTTTGTCACATTTTTGTCATTCTTTTCGTCTCAGTTTTGTTGCTATTCTCACAGCTTTTTTCCAGAATCTTTTGGACCTGGGGGGGGGGGGGGGGCTGTTTGGAAGGAAGTTAAAGCTCGGGGCAGATGTTTCTTCAAACGGACAAACTGTTACAAAGTCCTGACCTCAGTCCAGGTTAACCTCTTAACTCCCGCCTCAACCGAGAGGATCTTTTTCCTCACGTCATCAGATGTTTTTTCATCATTTTTTTGTTGGGTATTCAACTCATTTTGTAGCTTTTTTTTGTCACATTTTGGTCATTTTTTATTATATTTTTATCACATTTTTGTCATTTTTTTGTCATTTTTTTGTCATTTTTTTGTCAATTTTTTATCATATTTTTGTCATTTTTTTTGGTCATTTTTTGTAATTTTTGTAATTTTTTTGAGTCATTTTTTTCTAAATATTTTTCTAAATTTTTTTCTAATTTTTTTTATCACATTTTGTCATTTTTTTGTCATTTTTTTCACATTTTTGTCATTTTTTGTCATTTTTTTTATTACATTTTTTGTCATTTTTTGTCATTTTTTTTATTACATTTTTGTCATTTGTTCGTCAATTTTTCGTCACTTTTTCATCACTTTTTTGTCACATTTCCATCATTTTTTTGTCTCAGTTTTGTCTCTATTTTCTCACCTTTTTTCCAGAAGCTTTTGGATTGGGGTAAAGCCAAACTGGAGAAAATGTGCTCGGTTCAGGCGGGAGTTAAGGGGTTTAATGTGGGCGGAGCTGAAAAGGCATAGGCACGCAAGGCGGCCACAGATGTGCCTCAGTTACACCAGCTCTGTTTGGACGAATCGACCAAAACTCATCCAAATATTGTGAGAAGCTTCTGGAAGGAAAATATACAGTTTAAAGACAATACTGAGGTCATTACGCTGAGACGCTGATAGATTTGGGTAAAGCTGAACTGGAGAAAAAGGTTAAATATCCAACAAAGAAAGTCCAAATCGCTTTAAACATAAGTTAGAGCAGAGGAGAAAGATCCATGTTTACTCACATGGAGATGAGGAGCGTCTCCTGGTGCTCCTGATGCTCCTGGTGCTCCTGGTTCTCCTGGTTCTCCTGGTCCCGGGACGGTCCTCCTTCAGTCCAGACTCAGCTCCGTCTGGACTTGAAATGAACCAAAGTGTGAGAGAAAAGTGGAGCCGCTCCTCTCTCTGCTTAACCCCTTCACTGCTGCAATAAGAGGAGAAAAGGTGTTGCACGTTTACTGTTCATTTAGGATCGGATTTAGTTTTTGAATAAACCAGTCATTAGTGAGAAAATGTAAAAACAACAAACTATTTTTTCCATTTTTTGTCACATTTTTGTCATTTTTTTTGTCCATTTTTTTGGTCATTTTTTCATCCATTTTTGTCACATTTTTTGTCACATTTTTTGTCACATTTTTGACATTTTTTGTCAATTTTTTTGTAATTTTTTTGTCACATTTTTTGTCACATTTTTTGTATTTTTTCATCATTTTTTCATCATTTTTTGTCACATTTTGTCACATTTTTGTTATTTTTTTTGTCACATTTTTGTCATGTCCCGGGACGGTCCTCCTTCAAATCAAATCAAATCAAATCAAATTCACTTTATTTATCCGTTAGGAACTTCATTTGCAGGAGAAGTGCCAGTACGGGCCCGATAAAAACAGCACATCCACAGACATTCAACAACATACAGCAATAATAAATACATTCAAAAACAATATAGTGGGCCTTTGATAGACCCAGTCCAGACTCGGCTCCGTCTGGACCCGAAATGAACCAAAGTGTGAGAGAAAAGTGGAGCCGCTCCTCTCTCTGCTTAACCCCTTCACTGCTGCAATAAGAGGAGAAAAGGTGGTGCAAGTTTGCTCTTCATTTAGCATCGGATTTACTTTTTTAATAAACTAGTCATTAGTGAGAAAATGTAAAAAAAACATTTTTTGTCACATTTTTGTCATTTTTTTTTTAAATCAAATTTTTGTCATTTTTTTGTCAATTTTTTTGTCAATTTTTATCACATTTTTGTAATTTTTATCACATTTTTTGTCATTTTTTTGTCACATTTTAGTCATTTTTTTTGGTCATTTTTTGACATATTTTTTTGGCATTTTTTGTCACATTTTTTGTCACATTTTTGTATTTTTTCATCAATTTTTGTCATTTTTTGTCACATTTTGTCATTTTTTGTCACATTTTTGTCAATTTTTTGTCAATTTTTTTGTCAATTTTTTTGTCATTTTTTCATCCATTTTTGTCATTTTTTAATCAATTTTTGTCATTTTTTAATCCATTTTTGTAATTTTTTAATCCATTTTTTGTCATATTTCTTTGGCATTTTTTTTTGTCAACAATTTTTTTTTTTAATAAACCAGTCATTAGTGAGAAAATGTAAAAAAAAACAACAATCCAAACTATTTTCTCAATTTTTTGTCACATTTTTGTCATTTTTTAAAATCAAATTTTTGTCATTTTTTTGGTCAAATTTTTGTCATTTTTTGTCACATTTTTAAATAATTTTTTTTTTTTCATTTTTTTGGTCACATTTTGTCACATTTTAGTAATTTTTTTTGTACATTTTTCATCTATTTTTGTCATATTTTTTGTCATATTTTTTTGTCACATTTTTGTATTTTTTCATCAATTTTTAGTCATTTTTTGTCACATTTTGTCGCTTCCCGGATGAATCTCAGAGAATAAACATCGTGAAGAGGCTCCGCAGCGGCAAACATCTGGGCCGGGGTTTCCATGGTGACGGTTATTATGGGATGCGGCAGGTGCGGGAGCAGTTTGTGCTGAGGCCAGAGGAAAGTTTGATACAGATCTGAAAATAGCAGACGTGACCCTGGACCAAAGCAGGAGGAGGAAGTGATGCGGGACAGAGGAGTCTCTTTGTCTCTTTGTCTCTGTGTTTATGTTGTTGTGTTTTTGTTGTTTTTGTTGTTTGTTGCCTTTTAGATTTGGGTAATTCCAGACTGGAGGAAATGTGCTCGGTTTGGGTGGGAGTGAAGAGGATAAAGCGGCTCCAAAGACTAAAATAAACTCATGAAAACACTGAGAGCGACATGTTTCTAACTTCTTCTTCTTCTTCTACAGTTGTGACGTGTGATCTGAGAGCTTCACCTCTGACCTCTGACCTCTGACCTCCTCCTCACCTCTGGAGTTATTTATATTTGTATTACTCACGTGTGTCTCGGCTCCGCCTCCTCTTTCTGGCTCCAGGTTTTCTGCGTTTGCACAAAATAAACTTAAAAATAGGCCTGAGGAGAATCAGGGCGAAGCGGCTGCAGACGACAGCGCCCTCTGCCGGACACACGCGGTACTGCAGCACAGGGAGTAACATGAGGGAACCTTTTTTGGCTCTTAACCTCTTAACTCCCGCCTGAACCGAGAGCATTTTCTCCAGTTCAGCTTTACCCAAATCCTGTAGGCCAGTGTAACGCCTCATTTGAAAGCTAAGATCTACAAAACTCATCTAAATGGATCTTTTTCCTCACGTCATCAGATTTTTTTTACATCTTTTTTCGGGGGGTATTCAACTTTTTTCAACTCACTTTTTTGTAATTTTTTTTAATCATTTTTTTTGGTCATTTTTTGTAAATATTTTGTCACATTTTTGTCACTTTTTTGTCACATTTCTATCATTGTTTTCGTCTCAGTTTTGTTGCTTTTTTCACAGCTTTTTTCCAGAAGCTTTTGGATTGGGGTAAAGCCAAACTGGAGAAAATGTGCTCGGTTCAGGCGGGAGTTAAGGGGTTAATTTGGCCACAACTTTTTCCATATTTGAGATTTTTAAATATTTTTTTGCTACAAAACGTATTTTGACAAATATTATCAAAATATAATTGAAACTGTTCCACTGACGCCCCTGAACAAACTCACTGATCTCAGGTCAGTCACTTCAGTTCTGCACAAAACCACCACAGTATGAAAAAAATATCAACATTTGACTATTTTATGGCCAATTTAAATAATGACCGAATAAGATAAGATAAGATAAGATAAGATAAGATAAGATAAGATGGTACTTTATTGATCTCACAGATGGAGAAATTACATTCGATGAGAGAGCATCCCGGCAGCAGCACCCACTCTTTTCTTTCGAAAGTTACAGAAAAAGTAAAAAGCAAGTCTTAAGCACATACACACACATTAACACATAACACTTTTTTTTTTTAGTTTAATTGACATAATAAAATAATTAACCCTGAGTTTGAGTTTTTGAGTTTTTCTGTGAAGTCGAGTTTTCACATTTTCTCCCATTGACTCGTTAAAACCCACTTTTGATTCTTTTGTTTTTTGTGTTTCTTCTGTAACTGAACGTGGCTCTTCCATTAAAGCGTCCGATGCAAATGTCCCAGAAACAACGTCCGGTAACGTCGGCTCAAACGTCCGGTGAGGAAAACATCAGGCCAACCGTGTGAGGAAACGCCTCAAACAAAACACATTTAAACCTGGACAGACTCAAACAGACGAAAGCGGTGATTAGGAAGATTTACTGACCTGTATATTAGTTTTGGTGATCAGACCCTGGCGGTAACATCGATGTATAAAAGTCAGTGTGGATGAACAGCCTGTAGTTAGGGATGTTTCCCCCGGAGCCTGGACACTGGTGGTAGTGTGGGAGACCCGTGAAGCTGCAGCAGGGAGAAGCCGTGGATGGAAGAGGCGGAGACGGGGTGGAGGCGGGTCGCAACGCAGCCGGGAAGCGAACGAATCATGATTGCTGGGGCTTAAAAGCGGGACCGAGGGCGATGATTGGCTGCTCTGGTGCGGCTCTTACGCTGAGGCTGAGGTGGAGGTGTGGCCTCTCGGGAGCGCTCATTGGCTGGAGGAGGTGTGGCTCTTACGCTGAGGCTGAGGAGGAGGTGCGGCTCTTACGCTGAGGCTGAGGAGGAGGTGCGGCTCTTACGCTGAGGCTGAGGAGGAGGTGCGGCTCTTACGCTGAGGCTGAGGTGGAGGTGTGGCCTCTCGGGAGCGATCATTGGCTGGAGGAGGTGTGGCCTCTCGGGAGCGCTCTTTGGCTGGAGGAGGTGTGGCCTCTCGGGAGCGCTCTTTGGCTGGAGGAGGTGCGGCTCTTACGCTGAGGCTGAGGAGGAGGTGCGGCTCTTACGCTGAGGCTGAGGAGGAGGTGTGGCCTCTCGGGAGCGATCATTGGCTGGAGGAGGTGTGGCCTCTCGGGAGCGCTCTTTGGCTGGAGGAGGTGTGGCCTCTCGGGAGCGCTCTTTGGCTGGAGGAGGTGTGGCTCTTACGCTGAGGCTGAGGTGGAGGTGTGGCCTCTCGGGAGCGCTCTTTGGCTGGAGGAGGTGTGGCTCTTACGCTGAGGCTGAGGTGGAGGTGTGGCCTCTCGGGAGTGCTCTTTGGCTGGAGGAGGTGTGGCCTCTCGGGAGCGCTCTTTGGCTGGAGGAGGTGTGGCCTCTCGGGAGCGCTCATTGGCTGGAGGAGGTGTGGCTCTCACGCTGAGGCTGAGGAGGAGGTGTGGCCTCTCGGGAGCGCTCTTTGGCTGGAGGAGGTGTGGCTCTCACGCTGAGGCTGAGGAGGAGGTGTGGCCTCTCGGGAGCGCTCATTGGCTGAAGGAGGTGTGGCCTCTCGGGAGCGATCATTGGCTGGAGGAGGTGTGGCCTCTCGGGAGCGCTCTTTGGCTGGAGGAGGTGTGGCCTCTCAGGAGTGCTCTTTGGCTGGAGGAGGTGTGGCCTCTCGGGAGCGCTCTTTGGCTGGAGGAGGTGTGGCCTCTCGGGAGCGCTCTTTGGCTGGAGGAGGTGTGGCTCTCACGCTGAGGCTGAGGAGGAGGTGTGGCCTCTCGGGAGCGCTCATTGGCTGAAGGAGGTGTGGCCTCTCGGGAGCGATCATTGGCTGGAGGAGGTGTGGCCTCTCGGGAGCGCTCATTGGCTGGAGGAGGTGTGGCCTCTCGGGAGCGCTCACTGGCTGGAGGAGGTGTGGCCTCTCGGGAGCGATCTTTGGCTGGAGGAGGTGTGGCCTCTCGGGAGCGATCTTTGGCTGGAGGAGGTGTGGCCTCTCGGGAGCGGTCACTGGCTGGAGGAGGTGTGGCCTCTCGGGAGCGATCTTTGGCTGGAGGAGGTGTGGCCTCTCGGGAGCGATCTTTGGCTGGAGGAGGTGTGGCCTCTCGGGAGCGGTCACTGGCTGGAGGAGGTGTGGCCTCTCGGGAGCGATCTTTGGCTGGAGGAGGTGTGGCCTCTCGGGAGCGGTCACTGGCTGGAGGAGGTGTGGCCTCTCGGGAGCGCTCACTGGCTGAGGAGGAGGTGTGGCCTCTCGGGAGCGGTCACTGGCTGAGGTGGAGGTGTGGCCTCTCGGGAGCGATCACTGGCTGGTGGAGGTGTGGCCTCTCGGGAGCGCTCACTGGCTGGAGGAGGTGTGGCCTCTCGGGAGCGATCATTGGCTGGAGGAGGTGTGGCCTCTCAGGAGCGATCTTTGGCTGGAGGAGGTGTGGCCTCTCAGGAGCGATCATTGGCTGGAGGAGGTGTGGCCTCTCAGGAGCGATCATTGGCTGGAGGAGGTGTGGCCTCTCAGGAGCGATCTTTGGCTGGAGGAGGTGTGGCCTCTCAGGAGCGATCATTGGCTGGAGGAGGTGTGGCCTCTCGGGAGCGATCATTGGCTGGAGGAGGTGTGGCCTCTCGGGAGCGATCTTTGGCTGGAGGAGGTGTGGCCTCTCAGGAGCGATCATTGGCTGGAGGAGGTGTGGCCTCTCAGGAGCGATCGTTAGGTGTGTTTAAGATGCCGTTGCGGCTCGCCTGGATGGTCGGCGAGAGTAGCCGGCGCAACGGGGGCGGAGAAAAAAAGTCTGAAGCCAATCCGACCCTCCACATGCAGAGAACAACGAGAGCGGCCTCTGATCACGCAGCTTCTCGTTCAGATATCGCGTTAATTTAAAGTGTATCCTAAATAAAAGTCATTCACCACCTGCTCTGTTTCCTTTACTCCAGAGACATCATTCTTCATCAGAGGAAACTTTCCCATTCGTTTGTTTGTTCAAGTTTGTGAGATAAAATACGTCCTTTTAAATCATTAATTTGTTCTGAAAAGCATCAAACATGAGCTCTATTTTAGGGGCGATACAAAACTTAAATAGTTTCAGTCATAGTTTATTTGTTCAGATCTAAAGAGGAGAGGGGAGGAGAGGGGAGGGGGCGAGGAGCACGTTTCTGATCACAGCAGACTCGTATCCAATCACCTGAGCGTGAGGACAGGTGGGCGTTTTCCCGTCATGCACGGGGCCGTGGAGCCGCTGCAGTTGCCTCTGGAGAGATGCAGCGGCTGATCCAGTCGGCTGCTCTCGTTGGGGTCTCACGATCTTTCCGTGCCCCACGTGCCCGTGACATCAGAGCCCGTCTGGAGCAAGTCGGACAGAAATCTAACCGGCATGCACCGTGCGTCTGCAGTCGGCTGTAAAAACTGCGTCCGTCTGGCTCATCTCAAACACACCTAATGGCTGGAGGAGGTGTGGCCTCTCGGGAGCGCTCATTGGCTGGAGGAGGTGTGGCCTCTCGGGAGCAGTCATTGGCTGGAGGAGGTGTGGCCTCTCGGGAGCGCTCATTGGCTGGAGGAGGTGTGGCCTCTCGGGAGCGCTCATTGGCTGGAGGAGGTGTGGCCTCTCGGGAGCAGTCATTGGCTGGAGGAGGTGTGGCCTCTCGGGAGCGATCTTTGGCTGGAGGAGGTGTGGCCTCTCGGGAGTGATCATTGGCTGGAGGAGGTGTGGCCTCTCGGGAGTGATCTTTGGCTGGAGGAGGTGTGGCCTCTCGGGAGCGATCTTTGGCTGGAGGAGGTGTGGCCTCTCGGGAGCGCTCATTGGCTGGAGGAGGTGTGGCCTCTCGGGAGCGATCTTTGGCTGGAGGAGGTGTGGCCTCTCGGGAGCGCTCATTGGCTGGAGGAGGTGTGGCCTCTCGGGAGCGCTCATTGGCTGGAGGAGGTGTGGCCTCTCGGGAGCGATCTTTGGCTGGAGGAGGTGTGGCCTCTCGGGAGCGCTCATTAGGTGTGTTTGAGATGCCGTTGCGGCTCGCCTGGATGATCGGTGAGAGTAGCCGGCGCAACGGGGGCGGAGAAAAAAAGTCTGAAGCCAATCCGACCCTCCACATGCAGAGAACAACGAGAGTGGCCTCAGATCACGCAGCGTCTCGTTCAGATATCGCGTTCATTTAAAGTTTATCCTAAATAAAAGTCATTCACCTCCTGCTCTGTTTCCTTTACTCCAGAGACATCATTCTTCATCAGAGGAAACTTTCCCATTCGTTTGTTTGTTCAAGTTTGTGAGATAAAATACGTCCTTTTAAATCATTAGTTGTTCTGAAAATAATCAAACATGAGCTCTATTGTAGGGGCGATGCATAACTTTAATAGTTTCAGTCATAGTTTATTTGTTTAGATCTAAAGAGGAGAGGGGAGGGGGCGAGGAGCATGTTTCTGATCACAGCAGACTCGTATCCAATCACCTGCGCGTGAGCCGCGGACAGGTGGGCGTTTTCCCGTCATGCACGGGGCCGTGGAGCCGCTGCAGTTGCCTCTGGAGAGATGCAGCGGCTGATCAAGTCGGCTGCTCTCGTTGGGGTCTCACGATCTTTCCGTGCCCCACGTGCCCGTGACATCAGAGCCCGTCTGGAGCAAGTCGGACAGAAATCTAACCGGCATGCACCGTGCGTCTGCAGTCGGCTGTCAAAACTGCGTCCGTCTGGCTCATCTCAAACACACCTATTGGCTGGAGGAGGTGTGGCCTCTCGGGAGCGCTCTTTGGCTGGAGGAGGTGCGGCTCTTACGCTGAGGCTGAGGTGGAGGTGTGGCCTCTCGGGAGCGCTCATTGGCTGGAGGAGGTGTGGCCTCTCGGGAGCGCTCATTGGCTGGAGGAGGTGCGGCCTCTCGGGAGCGCTCATTGGCTGGAGGAGGTGTGGCCTCTCGGGAGCGCTCTTTGGCTGGAGGAGGTGTGGCCTCTCGGGAGCGCTCTTTGGCTGGAGGAGGTGTGGCTCTTACGCTGAGGCTGAGGAGGAGGTGTGGCCTCTCGGGAGCGCTCAATGGCTGGAGGAGGTGTGGCCTCTCGGGAGCGCTCATTGGCTGGAGGAGGTGTGGCCTCTCGGGAGCGATCACTGGCTGGAGGAGGTGTGGCTCTTACGCTGAGGCTGAGGTGGAGGTGTGGCCTCTCGGGAGCGATCACTGGCTGGAGGAGGTGTGGCTCTTACGCTGAGGCTGAGGAGGAGGTGTGGCCTCTCGGGAGCGCTCACTGGCTGGAGGAGGTGTGGCTCTTACGCTGAGGCTGAGGTGGAGGTGTGGCCTCTCGGGAGCGCTCATTGGCTGGAGGAGGTGTGGCCTCTCGGGAGCGATCACTGGCTGGAGGAGGTGTGGCTCTTACGCTGAGGCTGAGGTGGAGGTGTGGCCTCTCGGGAGCGCTCTTTGGCTGGAGGAGGTGTGGCCTCTCGGGAGCGCTCTTTGGCTGGAGGAGGTGTGGCCTCTCGGGAGCGCTCTTTGGCTGGAGGAGGTGTGGCCTCTCGGGAGCGCTCTTTGGCTGGAGGAGGTGTGGCCTCTCGGGAGCGCTCATTGGCTGGAGGAGGTGTGGCCTCTCGGGAGCGCTCATTGGCTGGAGGAGGTGTGGCCTCTCGGGAGCGCTCATTGGCTGGAGGAGGTGTGGCCTCTCGGGAGCGCTCATTGGCTGGAGGAGGTGTGGCCTCTCGGGAGCGCTCATTGGCTGGAGGAGGTGTGGCCTCTCGGGAGCGCTCATTGGCTGGAGGAGGTGTGGCCTCTCGGGAGCGCTCATTAGCTGGAGGAGGTGTGGCCTCTCGGGAGCGCTCTTTGGCTGGAGGAGGTGATGCTGAAAATCGTCTCCCAGGTTGAATTATTGTTTATTTTTTCTAAAGCGATTGTTGAGTTTCGCGATACACGAATCTCAACAAAGACGATATTTTGTCCCAGGTCTGATATTTCCGTAGAATTGGCCAAATTGCAGATATTTTCAGTGACAAAATCCAACTAATGGAGCCGGGTTTAAATGTGTGGTTTTATTTTGTGACTCAATTAATTCCAAAGATTTTGGACCTTGTTTAGTTTCTTTAGTGATTAGTTTTTTCAAATGTGTGATTTTTCTAAATAATAGCCTTTTTTTCTTTTTTTTTAGAATAAAAGTCTTACATTTTGGACTTTCAAAATAAAAGCCTCAAGTTTGTGTTTTTTTTTCTAAATAATAGCCTTACATTTGTTCTTTTTTTAACTTTTTTTTTTTTAGAATAAAAAGCCTTGAATTTTTGATTTTCAAAATAAAAGCCTTAAATTTTTTTATTTCTTATTTTTTTTTAAATAAAAGCCTTATTTTTTGGTTTTTTGTTTTTTTTCAAAATATAGGCCTTACTTTTCTTTTCTTTTTAATGAAAGCCTTAAATTTGTGATTTTTCAAAATAAAAGCATTATTTATTTATTTTTTCAAAATAAAGGCCGTACTTTTTTTTTTTTTTTTTTTTTTTTTTAATGAAAGCCTTAAATTTGTGATTAAAATAAAATAAAGGCCTTGCATTTTTTTTCAAAATAAAACATTTTTTATTATTTTTTTCTTCAAAATAAAAGCCTTAAATTTGTATTTTTTTTTTTATAAAAAGCCTTAAATTTGTGAAGTTTCTAAATAAAAGCCTTAATTTTTCTTTTTTTTTTTCAAAATAAAGGCCTTACTTTTTTTTTTTTAATAAAAGCCTTAAATTTGCGATTTTTCAAAATAAAAGCCTTATGTTTATTTTTTTATTTTCTATTTTTTACTAAAAGCCTAACATTTGTGGTGTTTTCTAAATCAAAGCCTTTTTTTTTCTTTTTTTGTTTCAAAATAAAGGCCTTACTTTTTTTTTTTCAATAAAATCCTTATGTTTATTTATTTATTCATTTTTTTAATAAAAGCCTTACATTTGTGGTGTTTTCTAAATAAAAGCCTTAGATGAAACAGCAGGGGGCGGTGTGCGCTTCTGTTCGGCCTAAAGAAGAACTCCCGTTGTTTGCGGCACTTCCGGTCCGCCCCGCGTGTTTCCGCGGCGCAGACCTGGCAACCCCTCCGCTGCAGTGACGTGGATCTCCTGAACTCTCAGCGCTGCGTTTCCTGAGACGTTTCTCCCTCATTCACAGACGTTTCTCCTCCGTTTCTCCCCCGTGTTTCACACTCGAGCCCGCGGACACTTTCCCGCTCCTCCCGCGTCACTTCAGATCCGGGGACTTTTGGAAAACCAGTCACTTTGCGCGTTTTCCCCGTCGCTGTTTGTGGCCGAGCGCGCGTGGTTCATTGAAGCCCAGAGCTGCGCGTTTCCCTGAGTTTGTTTCTTCAGGATGACGAGTAAAAGCAAGTCCGTGAACATCAGGGATAAGATCGAGGGGAACGAGGTGGACCTGAGTCTGTGTGACCTGACGGAGGCGCCGGTGCGGGAGCTGGTGAGGAACAACACGCACTTTACGAGACTTTACGAGACTTGGAGCAGATCATGAGGCTCAGACCTGCACTGAAGCTCCTCCAAACATGAAAAGAAGGGGCTGGAGGCATGAAGTTCAGGCTCTGGGCCAGATCCGTCTCTAAAAACAAACAAACAAACACGTGTAAACACTGCACCGGGTCAGTGTTTCTGCAGATTTGTTTGTTTTAACCTCTTAACTTCCGCCTGAACCGAGAGGATCTGTTTCCTCACGTCATCACATTTTTTTTTCCATCATATTTTTGATTATTGTTATTGTTGACCTTTATTTAACCAGGATCGTCCCACTGAGATTAAGAATCTCTTTTTCAGGGGAGTCCTGGCCCCAGAGGGGGATCTGTTGTACATGTTTTGTTGGGTATTCACTTTGTAACTTTTTTTGTAATTTTTTTTGTCTATTTTTTTTATCACATTTTTGTAATTTTTTGTCATTTTTTAATCACATTTTTGTCATTTTTTGGTCATTTTTTTAATCACATTTTTGTCATTTTTTGGTCATTTTTTTAATCACATTTTTGTCATTTTTTTGTCACATTTTTGTCACATTTGTCATTTTTTTGTCATTTTTTGTCACATTTTTGTCATTTTTTAATCACATTTTTGTCATTTTTTTGTCATTTTTTAATCACATTTTTGTTATTTTTTGTCACATTTTTGTCATTTTTTTTGTCATTTTTTTGTCATTTTTTTGTCATTTTTTAATCACATTTTTGTCATTTTTTTGTCACATTTTTGTCATTTTTTTGTCACATTTTTGTCATTTTTTTGTCACATTTTTGTCACATTTTTGTCATTTTTTTGTCATTTTTTAATCACATTTTTGTCATTTTTTTGTCACATTTTTGTCATTTTTTTGTCATTTTTTGTCACATTTTTGTCATTTTTTAATCACATTTTTGTCACATTTTTGTCATTTTTTTGTCATTTTTTTAATCACATTTTTGTTATTTTTTGTCACATTTTTGTCATTTTTTGTCACATTTTTGTCACATTTTTATCACATTTTTGTCATTTTTTGTCACATTTTTGTCATTTTTTTATCACATTTTTGTCATTTTTTGTCACATTTTTGTCATTTTTTGTCACATTTTAGTCATTTTTTTGTCACATTTTTGTCATTTTTTTGTCACATTTTTGTCATTTTTTTGTCACATTTTTGTCATTTTTTTGTCACATTTTTGTCACATTTTTGTCATTTTTTTTGTCATTTTTTTGTCACATTTTTATCATTTTTTTGTCACATTTTTGTCATTTTTTTGTCACATTTTTGTCATTTTTTTGTCACATTTTTATCATTTTTTTTGTCACATTTTTATCATTTTTTTTGTCACATTTTGTAATTTTTTTTTATCACATTTTTGTCATTTTTTGTCACATTTTTATCATTTTTTTAGTCACATTTTTGTCATTTTTTTGGTCAATTTTTATCACATTTTTATCATTTTTTTTGTCACATTTTTATCATTTTTTTTGTCACATTTTTATCATTTTTTAATCACATTTTTGTCATTTTTTGTCACATTTTTGTCATTTTTTTGTCATTTTTTTGTCGCTTTTTTGTCACATTTCCATCCTTGTTCGTCTCAGTTTTGTTGCTATTTTCTCACCTTTTTTCCAGAAGCTTTTGGATTGGGGTAAAGCCAAACTGGAGAAAACGTGCTCGGTTCAGGCGGGAGTTAAGGGGTTAAAAAAATAAACCAATGTTTGACAAACTGGAGAAACTGAACCAGAGGCTTCGTTTACACTGAGACCAAAGATCTGATCAGGACCTGAATCCTGGAGCTCCTCCTGTAGCACCTGGAGCTCCTCCTCCTGTAGCACCTGGAGCTCCTCCTGTAGCACCTGGAGCTCCTCCTGTAGCACCTGGAGCTCCTCCTGTAGCACCTGGAGCTCCTCCTCCTGTAGCACCTGGAGCTCCTCCTCCTGTAGCACCTGGAGCTCCTCCTGTAGCACCTGGAGCTCCTCCTCCTGTTTCCCTCAGTGAATGAATGATGTTCGCCTCTCCTGTAGCTCCTCCTCACGGTCCTGAATCTTCTCTCCATCAAATGTCCACGTCCTGGAACATGAGTAGGTTTGAAATAAACCAGCAGCAGCTAAAGCGGACGAGGTAGTTAGCATCGACGAGCTAGTTAGCATCGACGAGCTAGTTAGCATCGACGAGCTAGTTAGCATCGACGAGCTAGTTAGCATCGTCGAGCTCGTTAGCATCGTCGAGCTAGTTAGCATCGTCGAGCTAGTTAGCATCGACGAGCTAGTTAGCATCGACGAGCTAGTTAGCATCGACGAGCTAGTTAGCATCGACGAGCTAGTTAGCATCGACGAGCTAGTTAGCATCGACGAGCTAGTTAGCATCGACGAGCTAGTTAGCATCGACGAGCTAGTTAGCATCAACGAGCTAGTTAGCATCGACGAGCTAGTTAGCATCGTCGAGCTAGTTAGCATCGTAATGCTACCTCCAGGAAAGTCCGTTTAGACGTGACTTCTGATTGAAGAAAGTCCATGAGTTTGACTAAATCCTGTCACCTCCTCTCATGAGAAGTTCTTCCTCTGATCGTCCGTGAGCTCAGAGCTGCTCCTCGTGTTTGTTTACAGTCGACGCTACTTCAAATATTTCACACGTGTTAGAACCTGGCCCAAACCCTGAAGAAGAACATGAGAGTTCATCTGTGGTTTGTGTTCCTTCAGGCGGCCGTCCCCAAAGTCACCGTGGTGGACTTGTCCTGCAACAACCTGAGCCTGCTGCCCGTGAGTAGAGCCGACACCTGCATGTAAACCAGCCGCTCCTGTTTGTACAGAAGGATCTAAACACGGTTCCTCTGGTTCCTCTGCAGCCGGAGTTCTGCGCTCTGACCCACCTGGTGAAGCTGGACCTGAACAAGAACCAGCTGGAGTCGCTCCCGGACGACTTCGGGAAGATGATCCACCTGCAGCACCTGGACCTCCTGGGGAACCGCCTGAGCGAGCTCCCGGTCAGCTTCTCCCAGCTGAGGGTACGTGAGCCCAGATGTTCCCCACGCTCAGGCTTCACATGTGGAGGCTCTGATGTTTAAACTCTGAGGATGTTCTCCTGTTCTTCTCCTCAGAGCCTGAAGTGGCTGGACCTGAAGGACAATCCTCTGGAGCCCGGTTTGGCCAAAGCCGCCGGAGACTGTCTGGACGAGCGGCAGTGCCGGCTGTGCGCCTCAAAGGTCAGACCGTTGTACATGTTTTAGCTCAGGAGGAGGTCCTGCTGGATCCATGTGCTCAGAAGAACAGAGGAACTCCATGTTTAACCCCTTAACTCCCGCCTGAACCGAGCACTTTTTCTCCAGCTTTGCCCCAATCCAAAAAAGGTGTGAAAATGGCAACAAAACTGAGACGAAAACAAGGATGGATATGTGAAAAAAGAGACAAAAAATTGACGAAAAATGTAGAAAAAAATTACAAAAAATGGACAAAAAAATTACAAAAAATGGACAAAAATATGCGAATAATTTGACGAAAATGTGACAAAAAAACGACAAAAAAATGACAAAAAAAGACCAAAATTTGACAAAAATGTGAGAATAATTTGACGAAAAATTTAGAAAAAAGTGAGGAAAAAATTGACAAAAAATGTACAAAAAAAGACAAAAATGGACAAAAATTTGACAAAAAGTTTAGAAAAATTGGACGAAAAAGTGACAAAAATTTCACAAAAAAATTACATAAAAAAGACATAAATTGACAAACAATTGACGAAAAATGGACAAAAAATTTGACGAAAATTTGACGAAAAATGGACAAAAAATGGACAAAAAATGGACTAAAATATGCGAATAATTTGACGAAAATGTGAGGAAAAAAATGACCAAAAAATTACAAAAAAAGACATAAATTGACCAAAATTTGACAAAAATGTGAGAATAATTTGACGAAAAATTGAGACAAAATTGACAAAAAATTTTAGAAAAAAGTGAGGAAAAAATTGACAAAAAATGTACAAAAATTGACAAAAAATTAACAAAAAGTTTAGAAAAATTGGAAGAAAAAGTGACAAAAATTTCACAAAAAAATTACAAAAAAAAGACATAAATTGACAAAAAAATGACAAAAAATGGACAAAAAAATTGACGAAAATTTGACAAAAAATGGACAAAAAATGGACAAAAATATGCGAATAATTTGACAAAAAAATGACAAAAAAATTACAGAAAAAAGACAAAAATTGACAAAAAAATTACAAAAATATGAGAAAAATTTGACGAAAAATTGACAAAAAATTGACAAAAAAAGGCGAATAATTAGACGAAAAATTGAGACAAAATTGACAAAAAAATGACAAAAAATTTACAAAACAAGTACATAAAAAAGACAGAAATAGACAAAAATTTGACAAAAAAATTTGAATAATTTGACGAAAAAGTGACAATTAAATGGACCAAAAAATCGAAAAAGTGATGAAAAAAAATCTGACGTGAGGAAAAAGATCCATTTAGTTTTGTAGATCTTAGCTTGAGGCGTTACACTGGCCTACAGGATTTGGGTAAAGCTGAACTGGAGAAAATGCTCTGGGTTCAGGCGGGAGTTAAGAGGTTCACTGTGACTTCTCAGTTAGTTTTGTTTATGTTGATGCTCTTTAATTAAAGGTACACTGTGTAACATGACCAGCTCAGCACAGGAGATGTTTTTACTGCAGTGACTGATCAGAGAAAGGGTTTGGATGACGCTGCTTTAGTCACGTCTCCATGGAAACGATACAGAGACAGTCGTGTCTTAGGAGAGCTGAGCTTTCAGTGATAAAAACATCTGTCATAAAAGAAATGCTTCTATTTCAACTTGATTTATTTGGTAAAATTCTACACGATGTGGCTTTAAATATAATAAGTCAGGATTAAACCACTGGGAGCCGCGTTAGCCGGTTGTAACGCCCGACACAGTGTTGTTCCTCCTGCATTATAACGTCTAACGCGGCTCCTCGTTGTTTAATCCGCTTATACCAGGGTCCCACAAACGTAACATTTATAATAAATGTGTTTTTCATTGACTAAACTCACTAAATCTGCCAGACTACGGGACTATTTTGTGTGGGTTATTAGCCGGTCACTGAAGGCTGGTCTCAGAGCGAGTCATTCTCCGCAGCTATTACGAGGATCTCAGTCAGGCTCAACGACACAACATCAGCACAGAATCACAACACAACAGGACTAACCCGGAAACACTTTTCCCTGGAAGGAAACATCGATATGCGCCACTCGGGGGCACCAGTTATTTACCTTTTACATTTTTTTTTTTTTTTTTTGTCTTTTTTTTTTCTTTTTTGTCACTTTTTTTTTTTTTTTCACATTTTTTGTCTTTTTTTTTGTCTTTTTTTTTTCTTTTTTGTCACTTTTTTTTTTTTTGTCACATTTTTGTCTTTTTTTGGTTTTTTGGTCTTTTTTTGTCACATTTTTTGTCTTTTTTTTGTCTTTTTTTTGTCTTTTTCTGTCACATTTTTGTCTTTTTTTTATTTTTGTCTTTTTTGGGGTTTTTTGTATTTTTTTGTCAAATTTTTTGTCTTTTTTTTGTCTTTTTTGTCACATTTTTTGTCTTTTTTTGACACATTTTTTGTCTTTTTTTTGTCTTTTTTGTCACATTTTTTTTCTTTTTTTTTGTCTTTTTTTTGTCTTTTTTGTCACATTTTTTGTCTTTTTTTGACACATTTTTTGTCTTTTTTTGTCTTTTTTGTCACATTTTTTGTCTTTTTTTGTCACATTTTTGTCTTTTTTTTGTTTTTTTTGTCTTTTTTTGTCACATTTTTTCTTTTTTTTTGTCACATTTTTTGTCACATTTTTTCTTTTTTTTTGTCACATTTTTTGTCACATTTTTTGTCACATCTTCATCCTTGTTTTCGTCTCAGTTCTGTCTCTATTTTCACACCTTTTTTCCAGAAGCTTTTGGATTGGGGTAAAGCTGGAGAAAACGTGCTCGGTTCAGGCGGGAGTTCAGGGGTCAACCTGAAGAAACAGCTGCGGTGGAGTCGCTCACACCTGGGCCCCCCCAAATCAAACTTTTATGTTTGACTTTACTAATCCAGACAAAGATGCTTCAATGCAGGATCATTTTATGTACGCCTGAAAATGATGAATAGCCTTAACCGTTTCCAATAGAAATGTAAAGCTCATATGTTATTAACAGTAGCTAACCTAGCTGCTCACTCTCCTCTACAAACATTTAGCAAACGCTTTGTTTTGAAATTAAGTGATTTAACTACCGGACTACGTGCGCGGTTATACCAAAATAATGCATCAGCCAATCAGGATCCAGTATTCACCCAGACCCTGGTGTAAACACATTATTTTGTCATTTCTTTTCTCCAATTTTGTCCAATATTTCCACTACTTTTCCCCTAATTATCCACAAACTTCTACATATTTAGCATTTTTGTCCAGAAACTCGGCTGAAACGTTGTTATATTTTCTAACTTTATTATTATTATTATTACTTTGTTGTTTTATGTTAGAAAAGTCATGTGTAAAACCTTCAGAGCTGATGTTCTAAAGCCGTGTGTCCTTCAGGTTCTGCAGCACATGAGGAGCCTCCAGGACGAGGTGGAGAAGGTCCGGCAGAAGAAGCTCCAGAGAGAGAAAGGTCAGTCCTTCATGTTTGTGCCTCTGGATTATTATAAACCTGAAACATCTGTGTCTCAGACCTGGAGCGGAAACGCGAGGCCAAGCAGCGCGAGCGTGAAGCGCGAGAGAAGCAGCAGAAGAAGCGCGAGAAGGCGGAGGAGAAGGAGCGGCGCCGGCAGGAGTACAACCAGCAGGTGGCGGCGCAGGCGGCGCAGGAGCAGCAGAAGAAGAGGCAAGAGGAGAAGAAGAAGAGGAACGGGAAGGCGTCGTCAGGTGAGGAGCGAGGAGCGTTCACGTGAGAGTCAGAGAGAGCGAGAGTGAAATGTGAAAGTAAACAGTTTATATGCCAAAGACTCTGCTCAAATCCTCCTAAAACATGAACAAGAGGCGACTAGCCCTCAGCGGCTAACGGCTAACAGCTAACGTATGACACTATGCATCTTTGTGGAGGAGAATAGTCCCTGACATCGCTGTAATACCACCCCCTGGAGGCCAGACTCCAAAAGACATCAGATTATTGCATCTATGTCCGAGCTCCTGACCTTTGACCTTTCATGGGGTCGACTGTTACATCTCTGCAGTTAGTGAACTAGAGCTTCAGCCGCATTTGCCCAATTCAACCGTCCTTACCCAGGGGAAGGGGAAGTGACATCACCGACAGCTGTTCTTCTTTAAGGTCATTGGCAGACTGCAGGCAAACAAAAGCGCATGTCGCCCCCTAGTGTACTGCATATGCAACAACAGAGTCCAAATAAAGACCTTTAAGGAGAACAAAAAATCCAGATGATCCTTCACATTTCCCTTTAGCCTTATTTTATCTCAACAGCTGTTTCTTAAAGCGACAGCAGCAAATGCTCCTGTGGTACACATGAATCACTGAGGGGGGGCCGAGGGTGGGGGGGTTTGGTGCAGTGGCTTATGGGACGGCACATAGCTCCTAATCACTGGTTAGTTAGCATCAGAGGCCCCTATGCTAAAGTGGCTATGATAGTTAGCACCAGAGGTCTCTATGCTAAAGTGGCTATGATAGTTAGCATCAGAGGTCCCTATGCTAAAGTAGCTATGATAGTTAGCATCAGAGGTCCCTATGCTAAAGTGGCTATGATAGTTAGCATCAGAGGTCCCTATGCTAAAGTGGCTATGATAGTTAGCATCAGAGGTCCCTATGCTAAAGTGACTATGATAGTTAGCATCAGAGGTCCCTATGCTAAAGTAGCTATGATAGTTAGCATCAGAGGTCCCTATGCTAAAGTGGCTATGATAGTTAGCATCAGAGGTCCCTATGCTAAAGTGTCTATGATAGTTAGCACCAGAGGTCCCTATGCTAAAGTGGCTATGATAGTTAGCACCAGAGGTCCCTATGCTAAAGTGGCTATGATAGTTAGCATCAGAGGCCCCTATGCTAAAGTGGCTATGATAGTTAGCATTCAGGCTCCTCCCCCTGACTCCTTCCTAACTGACAGACATCTGGTTTGGCGTTAGACCTTTCGGTTTTGGGCGGGGTCTTTGTAAACAGGATTCTAATGGTGACCTTACATCTTCTCGGTCTGGATCCAGACCCGGCCCGGTCCTGACCCGACCCGGCCCGACCCGGCCCGGCCTGGTCCTGACCCCCTCGGTCCTGGTCCTGTTTCAGCTTCAGGGCCTGAACGCAGAGTCAGAGTAAAGCTCTTCCTGTTTGTGTTTTGTGTCCCTCCAGTGGATAAAAAGTCTGCGTCTGACCCCGCCCCCGCTCCCAGACGCTCGCTCTGTGGCGTCCTCCTGAAGCTCCTCCTCCTGGTCCTGCTGGGCGTGGCCGCCGCCGCCGCCGCCTGCCGCTTCACGGAGCTGCGAGCTCTCCCGGCGTGTCAGCAGCTGGACGTCCTGGTGGAGGAGGGCGTGGCCTGGGCGCGGCGGCAGCAGCTGGTCATCAGGGACCTGCTGCTCCAGCTGACGGCCAGCGCCAAGGAGCTGCTCCACGCCACGCAGCAGCAGCTCGCCAACGCCAAGGCCTGACGCTGACGCAGCAGCAGCAGCAGCAGCAGCAGCTCGCCAACGCCAAGGCCTGAGGCTGACGCAGCAGCAGCAGCAGCTCGCCAACGCCAAGGCCTGACGCCGCCGAGCGCTGGCGCAGAGGCTGGTTCTGTACGACGCCCTGAACGCTGCACAGACACATCGTTAACTGAACGCTTTAGTCTGATGTTTCTACAGACGCTGCAGGAGGAACTTTCTGATGATCTGAGATTCCTATGGAATAAATAACTGTGTTTTTATAAAATGTTTGTGAAGAGGCTGCAGTGCGGAGTCAGACCAGCGGGGGCAGCGGAGAGCCGGTGTTTCCCGTCCGACTCCGGCCGTGTCCGAACGTCCACGAAGAACTCGGCTTCATAAAGACTCAGGACGGTCACCGTGGAAACGCTTCAGTCCGGACGTCCTGTCTCTGTAAGGGCGGGACCGAAACCCCTGAAACCCCTCCCACAATCCAGCGTCCTCTCAGCACACGCGACACGCTCAGCACACGCTACACGCTACACATCGTTCATTACACTTTTTATTTCAAACGTTTGAACGCACATTTTCCACGTTTTTTTCACAATTTTTCCCTTTTTGTCAAATCCTGAATGTTGGACTTGGTTTATTGTGACCTGAACTTTTCCACATGAAACAAAAACTGTCCCGAAGTCCAGACTCTTCCACATTTATTCTGCTTCATTTTCCCCCAATTTTCAGAAATTGAGAAAAAAAAAAAGTCAAAACTTTCCCCCTTTTTTTCTCTTCCTTTTGTCCTGTTTTATTTTAGCAGGACAAAAGGAAGAGAAATACATAAAATCCCACATAAAATCAATGTGGGAATTTTCCCCCAAAAATTCCCACATTGATTTTATATTTTTTCCAGAATTAAAAAATAAAATAAAACAGAAAAACATGAAACATAAACTGTCCTGAAGTCCAGATTCTTCCACATTTATTCTGCATTTTTGCCGAATTATCAACTTTTTTATGCATTTCTTCTCAAGTTTTGTTCAAAAAAAATATCTCAAAATTGGTCATTATTTCTTTCTGCATTTTTCCAGAAAAAAATACCTTTCTTCTTCTCCCACATTTATTTTTTTCTTGCATTTATGTATTTAAAAAAAAATTCCCCACATTTTTAGGATTTTATTTCTTTTTCTTTATTTTCGTTTTTTTAAAGATTTTTTTCCCCCATTTTTTCCCCCACTGGAGATAAACTTTGTCCAGCGTCTCCTCTGGGCTCACGAGGACGTTCGGGAGATTGAGGACGTTTGAGGAGGTTCTGGGACGTTCGGACTCGGCCTGAGCTTTTGTTTTGTCGTGTTCTGACCGAAGCGTGTTCTGATTCACAGACTCCGTGTTTTGAAACTAACCGCGCTCCTTAAACGCCTCGTCTCGGCTCGTGCGTGTCAGACTTTGTAAATGCTTTTGAAAATAAATGTGGAACTATGCACCGCAAGCAGCGATGGAGGGTCTCTGTGGTTTGTATCAGACATACAGGCTAACGATGCTAACTCGCTGCAGCGTCTGCAGTGTTTACAACATACAGGCTAACGATGCTAACCCGCTGCAGCGTCTGCAGTGTTTACAACATACAGGCTAACGATGCTAACTCGCTGCAGCGTCTGCAGTGTTTACAACATACAGGCTAACGATGCTAACCCGCTGCAGCGTCTGCAGTGTTTACAACATACAGGCTAACGATGCTAACTCGCTGCAGCGTCTGCAGTGTTTACAACATACAGGCTAACGATGCTAACGTTGCTAACTCGCGGCTAGCAGTTTCAGCCATTCTGACGCCGTTTTAAGCCCAGGGGTTTATTCATCTGAAAAACTAACCCAGCGACTAAAAAGTCCTCAGAAAATCCAGATTAAAGACATACAGAATGTTTATATTGAGGGAAAATGAGCTGCAGCAGAACAATGAAAACGCTGTAGCTTCTCGCTAAGTTACTACAAACACACGAGAAAATCTACAGGAGCTGAAGTAAAGACGAAAAGAGACCATTTAAGAAACATCTCAGTACTATTGTTAAATAAAAACACATAAATGAATAAAGCTCAGGCATTGGAGCTTTAGGACATGGGCTTTTCTGATGGACAGAGACAGAAAAATAAATTATATTGAATGAAAATAAATAAATAAATAAATGGCATCAGCACATTTCTAATATAACGGCTCTTAAATGTGTCGCCGACTTTACTTAAGGAAATGTACATGAGTAAATTAACTCATTACAAACAAATCTGCTGTGGAAAAGTAAGAATGTTGAAGAAAATGCCTTGTACTCGTATCGGTATTCGGTATCGGCGAGTACTTAAATCAAAGTACTCGTATCGGTTTTAGAAAAAGTGGTTTCGGTGCCTCCCTATTTGTGGAGCTCAGTTCATACACGAGGCAAAGCTTCACAGCTGCATGAAATAAAACAGATCAAATCAATAAAAACATCAACATTAAACTAGAAATGCAATGGCTGCGGAATTGCGGGAAGCGAATGCAGAAATTGCATAAACTGTTCAAATTGCATAAATGGCTTAATTTGCATAATCTAATTTGCATAAACTGGTAAAATGCATAAAATGTCATGTTGCATAAACTGCATAAAGTGGTAAAATGCATGAATGGGTTAATTTGCATAAATTATGTAAATTGCATAAACTCTTTAAAATTCATAAATCCTAAATGGCATAAACTCTTAAGTTGTATAAACGCTTTAAAATGCATAAAGTGGTTAAATCCCATAAAGTGGTTAAATCCCATAAAGTGGTTAAATCCCATAAAGTGGTTACTTTGCATAAATTATTAATGTTGCATAAACTTTTATATTCCATAAACTGGTCAAACTGTTGAAATGGCCTCAGTGCTTGATTGGCAGAAGCACAAATGGCTGAAAGGCCTGGAGTTTCCCCATTGGCTGGATTCCCCCATACACACCAATGCAAACATTTCAAACTCTCGTATAAAAAAACTGGAAAACTGCAGAAGGACAATTTTTTCTCAAAACCCACAAGTTGCAGAAGCTGAACATGCACAAAGTGCAGAAATTGCATAAAATGCAGAAAAAAGTGCAGAAAAGCATGGATTTGCGGCAGCCCCATTATAAGTCAATGGGAAAAATCTCCGACATTTCGGCCGATTGCGGAAAAACCGTAAGTTGCAGAAGTCCCAAAAGTAACAGCACCTTCTCCTCAACATGCGGAACGTTTTGATGCATAACTTGCATAAATTGCACAAAGCATGAAGGTGCTGAAAGCTGGAGAAAATCGGGAAAAAGATGGAAGAGGAATAATAATAAAGAACATGAAAACCAATTATTGACTGCGGAAGAATTCTGCAGTCAATTAATGACTCGATCACAGTAAAAGTCTCTCCTCATGAGTTCAGCTGCTTTTATGAAACACTTTCTACAAGTCTGATGTTTGTTTCTCTGGAGGAGGCGCCGTTTTCACTGCACTGTCTGAGTTTGTCCACCAGAGGGCGGAAGAGCTCCACAGACATGAGCTGCTTTATCTTCTTCAAATCGGGTTTATTCACATGTATGTTGGAGAAACCACAGTGTTAAAACTCTGCAGATGAAACATGAGGAACCCGAGGGGAATGTCAGGAAGACGCGTCAATAATAATAATAATAATCATAATAATCAGATTTCATACTGAAGAAAACAACATTTTCCCCCCGTAGTAAAATATCAATATTTAATGGAGCCGCAATTATTCACAACAAGCACCGAGCGGCTTCTTCTTCACGGTGAAACCAGGCCTTTGAACTAGAACCGCTGCCCCCCCCCACACTGTCCCCCCCCCCCCACCACCCCCACACACACACACACACACACTGCCCCCCCCACACACACTGTCCTCCCCCCCCCTGCAGACCCTGAACTTACTGCACATCATTATAAATAAACTGTGGATTCAGCACCGAACACGAGCCTCCGGTCGGTGTTTCCTGCTACACGTGGAGACCGAACTTTACACTCACTGCTGCCCAGGGGCGGACCGGTCATAGGGCCACCGGTCCCGCCTTAGCCGAGCTTTACCCAAATCTAAAAGCTAAAAAGAAAAGCATCAAAATAGCAAGAAAAAAAGAGGATGAAAACAAAACAAAAATGTGCCGGAAAAGCATGAAAAAAAGTGACAAAAAAGGTGATGAAAAGTCAACAAAAACACAACAACTAAGCAACGAAAAGGCCACAAAAACGTGACAGAACCATGAAAAAAAAGGATAGAAAAAATTCAACAAAATTTGACAAAAATTCAACAAAAATTCAACAAAAATGCAGATACTGTTTAACCTCTTAACTCCCGCCTGAACCGAGAGGAGCTTTTTCCTCACGTCAGCACATTTATTTACCCATCATTGTTTTGTCACATTTTTGTAATTTTCTTTTTTTTTTTAAATTTTGATCACATTTTATCAGCAATTGTTTTGTCATATTTTTGTCACATTTTTTTGGTAATTTTTTTGTCAATTTCTTGTGACATTTTTGCCACTTTCTCATCCACTTTTCGTCACTTTCTTTGTCACTCTCTCCTGCTGCAGAGGGCGCTGTTCCTCTGTTCCTCCTCTCTCCTGCTGTAGAGGGCGCTGCTCCTCTGTTCCTCCTCTCTCCTGCTGTAGAGGGCTCTGTTCCTCCTCTCTCCTGCTGCAGAGGGCGCTGTTCCTCTGTTCCTCCTCTCTCCTGCTGCAGAGGGCGCTGTTCCTCTGTTCCTCCTCTCTCCTGCTGTAGAGGGCTCTGTTCCTCCTCTCTCCTGCTGTAGAGGGCGCTGTTCCTCCTCTCTCCTGCTGTAGAGGGCTCTGTTCCTCCTCTCTCCTGCTGTAGAGGGCGCTGTTCCTCCTCTCTCCTGCTGTAGAGGGCTCTGTTCCTCCTCTCTCCTGCTGTAGAGGGCTCTGTTCCTCCTCTCTCCTGCTGTAGAGGGCGCTGTTCCTCCTCTCTCCTGCTGCAGAGGGCGCTGTTCCTCTGTTCCTCCTCTCCTGCTGTAGAGGGCTCTGTTCCTCCTCTCTCCTGCTGTAGAGGGCGCTGTTCCTCCTCTCTCCTGCTGTAGAGGGCGCTGTTCCTCTGTTCCTCCTCTCTCCTGCTGCAGAGGGCGCTGTTCCTCTGTTCCTCCTCTCCTGCTGTAGAGGGCTCTGTTCCTCCTCTCTCCTGCTGTAGAGGGCGCTGTTCCTCCTCTCTCCTGCTGTAGAGGGCTCTGTTCCTCCTCTCTCCTGCTGTAGAGGGCTCTGTTCCTCCTCTCTCCTGCTGCAGAGGGCGCTGTTCCTCTGTTCCTCCTCTCTCCTGCTGCAGAGGGCGCTGTTCCTCTGTTCCTCCTCTCTCCTGCTGTAGAGGGCTCTGTTCCTCCTCTCCTGCTGTAGAGGGCGCTGCTCCTCTGTTCCTCCTCTCTCCTGCTGTAGAGGGCGCTGCTCCTCTGTTCCTCCTCTCTCCTGCTGTAGAGGGCTCTGTTCCTCCTCTCTCCTGCTGTAGAGGGCGCTGTTCCTCTGTTCCTCCTCTCCTGCTGTAGAGGGCGCTGTTCCTCTGTTCCTCCTCTCCTGCTGTAGAGGGCGCTGTTCCTCTGTTCCTCCTCTCCTGCTGTAGAGGGCGCTGTTCCTCTGTTCCTCCTCTCCTGCTGTAGAGGGCTCTGTTCCTCTGTTCCTCCTCTCTCCTGCTGTAGGGGGCTCTGTTCCTCTGTTCCTCCTCTCCTGCTGTAGAGGGCGCTGTTCCTCTGTTCCTCCTCTCCTGCTGTAGAGGGCGCTGTTCCTCTGTTCCTCCTCTCCTGCTGTAGAGGGCGCTGTTCCTCTGTTCCTCCTCTCCGGATAAAGATTCCTAATTCCTAATTTAACTTTTACACATGTGGCTTGTTTCCTGTAGCTTTAGTCCTGACTCTGAGCTCAGGTCTCCTCAACCTTCCAGACTCATTTTTTTGTCACATTTTTGACATTTTTTTGTCATTTTTTTGTCATTTTTTTGTCACATTTTTGTCACATTTTTGTCATTTTTTTGTCACATTTTTGTCATTTTTTTCTCATTTTTTTGTTACATTTTTGTCATTTTTTTGTCACATTTTTGTCATTTTTTTGTCACATTTTTGTCATTTTTTTGTCACATTTTTGTCATTTTTTTGTCATTTTTTTGTCACATTTTTGTCATTTTTTTGTCACATTTTTGTCATTTTTTGTCACATTTTTGTCACATTTTTTGTCACATTTTTGTCACATTTTTGTCATTTTTTGTCACATTTTTGTCACATTTTTTGTCACATTTTTGTCACATTTTTGTCATTTTTTTGTCACATTTTTGTCACATTTTTGTCACATTTTTGTCATTTTTTTGTCACATTTTTGTCATTTTTTTGTCATTTTTTGTAACATTTTTGTGACATTTTTGCCACTTTTGGTCACTTTCTTTGTCACTCTCTCCTGCTGTAGAGGGCTCTGTTCCTCTGTTCCTCCTCTCTCCTGCTGTAGAGGGCGCTGTTCCTCTGTTCCTCCTCTCTCCTGCTGTAGGGGGCTCTGTTCCTCTGTTCCTCCTCTCTCCTGCTGTAGGGGGCGCTGTTCCTCTGTTCCTCCTCTCTCCTGCTGTAGGGGGCGCTGTTCCTCTGTTCCTCCTCTCCTGCTGTAGAGGGCGCTGTTCCTCTGTTCCTCCTCTCTCCTGCTGTAGAGGGCGCTGTTCCTCTGTTCCTCCTCTCCTACTGTAGAGGGCGCTGTTCCTCTGTTCCTCCTCTCTCCTGCTGTAGAGGGCGCTGTTCCTCTGTTCCTCCTCTCTCCTGCTGTAGGGGGCGCTGTTCCTCTGTTCCTCCTCTCTCCTGCTGTAGGGGGCGCTGTTCTTCTGTTCCTCCTCTCTCCTGCTGTAGGGGGCGCTGTTCCTCTGTTCCTCCTCTCTCCTGCTGTAGGGGGCGCTGTTCCTCTGTTCCTCCTCTCTCCTGCTGCAGAGGGCGCTGTTCCTCTGTTCCTCCTCTCTCCTGCTGCAGGGGGCGCTGTTCCTCTGTTCCTCCTCTCTCCTGCTGCAGAGGGCGCTGTTCCTCTGTTCCTCCTCTCTCCTGCTGTAGAGGGCGCTGTTCCTCTGTTCCTCCTCTCTCCTGATACAGAGGGCGCTGTTCCTCTGTTCCTCCTCTCTCCTGCTGTAGAGGGCGCTGTTCCTCTGTTCCTCCTCTCTCCTGCTGTAGAGGGCGCTGTTCCTCCTCTCTCCTGATTTGTCATTTTTTTGTCACATTTTTCTCATTTTTTTGTCACATTTTTGTCATTTTTTTGTCACATTTTTGTCATTTTTTAGTCATTTTTTTGTCACATTTTTGTCACATTTTTGTCACATTTTTGTCATTTTTTAGTCATTTTTTTGTCACATTTTTGTCATTTTTTAGTCATTTTTTTGTCATTTTTTAGTCATTTTTTTGTCACATTTTTGTCACATTTTTGTCATTTTTGCCACTTTCTCATCCACTTTTGGTCACTTTCTTTGTCACTCTCTCCTGCTGCAGAGGGCGCTGTTCCTCTGTTCCTCCTCTCCTGCTGTAGAGGGCTCTGTTCCTCTGTTCCTCCTCTCCTGCTGTAGAGGGCGCTGTTCCTCTGTTCCTCCTCTCTCCTGCTGTAGAGGGCGCTGTTCCTCTGTTCCTCCTCTCTCCTGCTGTAGAGGGCGCTGTTCCTCCTCTCTCCTGATTTGTCATTTTTTTGTCACATTTTTCTCATTTTTTTGTCACATTTTTGTCATTTTTTTGTCATTTTTTTGTCATTTTTTTTGTCATTTTTTTGTCATTTTTTTGTCATTTTTTTGTCATTTTTTTGTCATTTTTTTGTCACATTTTTGTCACATTTTTGTCACATTTTTGTCATTTTTTTGTCATTTTTTGTCATTTTTTGTCACATTTTTGTCACATTTTTGTCACATTTTTGTCACATTTTGTCACATTTTTGTCACATTTTTGTCATTTTTTTGTCATTTTTTTGTCATTTTTTAGTCATTTTTTGACATTTTTTTGACATTTTTTTTGTCATTTTTTTGTCATTTTTTTGTCACATTTTTGTCACATTTTTGTCACATTTTTGTCACATTTTTGTCACATTTTTGTCACATTTTTGTCATTTTTTTGTCACATTTTTGTCACATTTTTTGTCACATTTTTGTCACATTTTTGTCATTTTTTTGTCACATTTTTGTCACATTTTTTGTCACATTTTTGTCACATTTTTGTCATTTTTTTGTCATTTTTTTGTCACATTTTTGTCACATTTTTGTCATTTTTTTGTCATTTTTTTGTCACATTTTGTCACATTTTTGTCACATTTTTTTGTCATTTTTTTGTCACGTTTTTGTCATTTTTTGTCACATTTTTGTCACATTTTTGTCACATTTTTTTGTCACATTTTTGTCACATTTTTGTCACATTTTTGTCATTTTTTGTCACATTTTTGTCACATTTTTGTCATTTTTTTGTCTTTTTTTTGTCATTTTTTTGTCACATTTTTTTCACATTTTTGTCACATTTTTGTCATTTTTTGTAACATTTTTGTGACATTTTTGCCACTTTCTCATCCACTTTTGGTCACTTTCTTTGTCACTCTCTCCTGCTGTAGAGGGCGCTGTTCCTCTGTTCCTCCTCTCTCCTGCTGTAGAGGGCGCTGTTCCTCTGTTCCTCCTCTCTCCTGCTGTAGAGGGCGCTGTTCCTCTGTTCCTCCTCTCTCCTGCTGTAGAGGGCGCTGTTCCTCTGTTCCTCCTCTCTCCTGATTTGTCATTTTTTTGTCACATTTTTGTCATTTTTTTGTCATTTTTTTGTCACATTTTTGTCATTTTTTTGTCACATTTTTGTCATTTTTTTGTCATTTTTTTGTCACATTTTTGTCATTTTTTTGTCATTTTTTTGTCACATTTTTCCCCTTTTTTATGTCACATTTTTGTCATTTTTTTGTCACATTTTTGTCATTTTTTTGTCACATTTTTGTCGTTTTTTTGTCATTTTTTTGTCACATTTTTGTCATTTTTTAGTCATTTTTTTGTCACATTTTTGTCATTTTTTTGTCATTTTTTTGTCACATTATTCTCATTTTTTTGTCACATTTTTGTCATTTTTTAGTCATTTTTTTGTCACATTTTTGTCATTTTTTTGTCATTTTTTTGTCACATTATTCTCATTTTTTTGTCACATTTTTGTCATTTTTTTGTCATTTTTTTGTCATTTTTTTAATCATTTTTTTGTCAATTTTTTGTGACATTTTTGTCATTTTTTGGTCACATTTTTGCCACTTTCTCATCCACTTTTGGTCACTTTCTTTGTCACTCTCTCCTGATACAGAGGGCTCTGTTCCTCCTCTCCTGCTGTAGGGGGCGCTGTTTCTCTATTCCTCCTCTCTCCTGCTGTAGAGGGCGCTGTTCCTCTGTTCCTCCTCTCTCCTGCTGTAGAGGGCGCTGTTCCTCTGTTCCTCCTCTCCTGCTGTAGAGGGCGCTGTTTCTCTATTCCTCCTCTCTCCTGCTGTAGAGGGCGCTGTTCCTCTGTTCCTCCTCTCTCCTGCTGTAGAGGGCGCTGTTCCTCTGTTCCTCCTCTCCGGATAAAGATTCCTAATTCCTAATTTAACTTTTACACATGTGGCTTGTTTCCTGTAGCTTTAGTCCTGACTGTGGTGTCCTGACTCTGAGCTCAGGTCTCCTCAACCTTCCAGACTCATTTTTTTGTCACATTTTTGACATTTTTTTGTCATTTTTTTGTCATTTTTTTGTCACATTTTTGTCACATTTTTGTCATTTTTTTTGTCATTTTTTTGTCACATTTTTGTCATTTTTTTGTCACATTTTTGTCACATTTTTGTCATTTTTTTGTCACATTTTTGTCACATTTTTGTCATTTTTTTGTCATTTTTTTGTCATTTTTTTGTCACATTTTTGTCACATTTTTGTCACATTTTTGTCATTTTTTGTCACATTTTTGTCATTTTTTTGTCATTTTTTTGTCACATTTTTTTCACATTTTTGTCACATTTTTGTCACATTTTTGTCACATTTTTGTCATTTTTTGTCACATTTTTGTCATTTTTTTGTCATTTTTTTGTCACATTTTTGTCATTTTTTTGTCACATTTTTGTCACATTTTTGTCACATTTTTGTCATTTTTTTGTCACATTTTTGTCACATTTTTGTCACATTTTTGTCATTTTTTTGTCACATTTTTGTCACATTTTTGTCATTTTTTTGTCACATTTTTGTCATTTTTTGTAACATTTTTGTGACATTTTTGCCACTTTCTCATCCACTTTTGGTCACTTTCTTTGTCACTCTCTCCTGATACAGGGGGCGCTGTTCCTCTGTTCCTCCTCTCCGGATAAAGATTCCTAATTCCTAATTTAACTTTTACACATGTGGCTTGTTTCCTGTAGCTTTAGTCCTGACTCTGAGCTCAGGTCTCCTCAACCTTCCAGACTCATTTTTTTGTCACATTTTTGACATTTTTTTGTCATTTTTTTGTCATTTTTTTGTCACATTTTTGTCACATTTTTGTCATTTTTTTTGTCATTTTTTTGTCACATTTTTGTCATTTTTTTGTCACATTTTTGTCACATTTTTGTCATTTTTTTGTCACATTTTTGTCACATTTTTGTCATTTTTTTGTCATTTTTTTGTCATTTTTTTGTCACATTTTTGTCACATTTTTGTCACATTTTTGTCATTTTTTGTCACATTTTTGTCATTTTTTTGTCATTTTTTTGTCACATTTTTTTCACATTTTTGTCACATTTTTGTCACATTTTTGTCACATTTTTGTCATTTTTTGTCACATTTTTGTCATTTTTTTGTCATTTTTTTGTCACATTTTTGTCATTTTTTTGTCACATTTTTGTCACATTTTTGTCACATTTTTGTCATTTTTTTGTCACATTTTTGTCACATTTTTGTCACATTTTTGTCATTTTTTTGTCACATTTTTGTCACATTTTTGTCATTTTTTTGTCACATTTTTGTCATTTTTTGTAACATTTTTGTGACATTTTTGCCACTTTCTCATCCACTTTTGGTCACTTTCTTTGTCACTCTCTCCTGATACAGGGGGCGCTGTTCCTCTGTTCCTCCTCTCCGGATAAAGATTCCTAATTCCTAATTTAACTTTTACACATGTGGCTTGTTTCCTGTAGCTTTAGTCCTGACTCTGAGCTCAGGTCTCCTCAACCTTCCAGACTCATTTTTTTGTCACATTTTTGACATTTTTTTGTCATTTTTTTGTCATTTTTTTGTCACATTTTTGTCACATTTTTGTCATTTTTTTGTCATTTTTTTGTCACATTTTTGTCATTTTTTTGTCACATTTTTGTCACATTTTTGTCATTTTTTTGTCACATTTTTGTCATTTTTTTGTCATTTTTTGTCACATTTTTGTCATTTTTTTTGTCATTTTTTTGTCATTTTTTTTCACATTTTTGTCACATTTTTGTCACATTTTTGTCACATTTTTGTCATTTTTTGTCACATTTTTGTCATTTTTTTGTCATTTTTTTGTCATTTTTTTGTCATTTTTTTGTCACATTTTTGTCACATTTTTGTCACATTTTTGTCATTTTTTGTCACATTTTTGTCATTTTTTTTGTCATTTTTTTGTCATTTTTTTTCACATTTTTGTCACATTTTTGTCACATTTTTGTCACATTTTTGTCATTTTTTGTCACATTTTTGTCATTTTTTTGTCATTTTTTTGTCATTTTTTTGTCAGATTTTTGTCACATTTTTGTCACATTTTTGTCATTTTTTTGTCACATTTTTGTCATTTTTTTGTCACATTTTTGTCACATTTTTGTCATTTTTTTGTCACATTTTTGTCATTTTTTGTAACATTTTTGTGACATTTTTGCCACTTTCTCATCCACTTTTGGTCACTTTCTTTGTCACTCTCTCCTGATACAGAGGGCTCTGTTCCTCCTCTCCTGCTGTAGGGGGCGCTGTTCCTCTGTTCCTCCTCTCTCCTGCTGTAGAGGGCGCTGTTCCTCTGTTCCTCCTCTCTCCTGCTGTAGAGGGCTCTGTTCCTCTGTTCCTCCTCTCTCCTGCTGTAGAGGGCGCTGTTCCTCTGTTCTTCCTCTCTCCTGCTGTAGAGGGCGCTGTTCCTCTGTTCCTCCTCTCTCCTGCTGTAGAGGGCGCTGTTCCTCTGTTCCTCCTCTCTCCTGCTGCAGAGGGCTCTGTTCCTCTGTTCCTCCTCTCCTGCTGTAGAGGGCGCTGTTCCTCTGTTCCTCCTCTCTCCTGCTGTAGAGGGCTCTGTTCCTCTGTTCCTCCTCTCTCCTGCTGTAGAGGGCGCTGTTCCTCTGTTCCTCCTCTCTCCTGCTGTAGAGGGCTCTGTTCCTCTGTTCCTCCTCTCCGGATAAAGATTCCTAATTCCTAATTTAACTTTTACACATGTGGCTTGTTTCCTGTAGCTTTAGTCCTGACTCTGAGCTCAGGTCTCCTCAACCTTCCAGACTCATTTTTTTGTCATTTTTTTGTCATTTTTTTGTCACATTTTTGTCACATTTTTGTCATTTTTTGTCACATTTTTGTCACATTTTTTTGTCACATTTTTGTCACATTTTTGTCATTTTTTTGTCACATTTTTGTCACATTTTTGTCATTTTTTTGTCACATTTTTGTCACATTTTTGTCACATTTTTGTCATTTTTTTGTCACATTTTTGTCATTTTTTTGTCATTTTTTTGTCATTTTTTTGTCACATTTTTGTCACATTTTTTTGTCACATTTTTGTCACATTTTTGTCATTTTTTTGTCATTTTTTTGTCATTTTTTTGTCACATTTTTGTCACATTTTTGTCACATTTTTGTCACATTTTTGTCATTTTTTTGTCATTTTTTTGTCACATTTTTGTCATTTTTTTGTCATTTTTTTGTCATTTTTTTGTCACATTTTTGTCATTTTTTTGTCATTTTTTTGTCACATTTTTGTCACATTTTTGTCATTTTTTTGTCACATTTTTGTCACATTTTTGTCATTTTTTTGTCATTTTTTTGTCACATTTTTGTCGTTTTTTTGTCATTTTTTGTCACATTTTTGTCATTTTTTTGTCACATTTTTGTCACATTTTTGTCATTTTTTGTCATTTTTTTGGTCATTTTTTGTCAAATTTTTGTCATTTTTTGTCACATTTTTGTCACATTTTTGTCATTTTTTTGGTCATTTTTTGTCAAATTTTTGTCATTTTTTGTCACATTTTTGTCACATTTTTGCCACTTTCTCATCCACTTTTCGTCACTTTCTTTGTCACTCTCTCCTGCTGTAGGAGGCGCTGTTCCTCTGTTCTTCCTCTCTCCTGCTGTAGAGGGCGCTGTTCCTCCTCTCTCCTGCTGTAGGAGGCGCTGTTCCTCTGTTCCTCCTCTCTCCTGCTGTAGGAGGCGCTGTTCCTCTGTTCCTCCTCTCTCCTGCTGTAGGAGGCGCTGTTCCTCTGTTCCTCCTCTCCTCCTGTAGGGGGCGCTGTTCTTCCTCCTCTCCTGATGATCCGCTGGCTGTAATTAGACGAACTGGCTCCGTCTGTCGGGTTAAGTCTGAAACAAACATCATCTGGACGTTTTAATCGGATTAATCTGAGCGACATCAGGCTTTTGTTTGGATTAATGTTCTTTTAACGAGAATCAATCTGTGTGTGTGAGGCCGGAGCCACAAGAGCCTGATTCACTCCAGTTATTACCCTGAACATAACGTAAACCCGGGGCAGGTTTTCTGTATCGTAAACAGACCGAGGGCCCAAAGTAAAGACACAACACTGGAAACATGAGCATTTTAAATGAGATAAATGACTTACAATGTCTTGAATTAAAGTTCTCCCATGTTGAATTTGAGTCGGTTTGAACTGATACAAGATACAAATGCCACCAATGGAACAAGAATAAAAAAGAGAGTAACGACGACTAGAGGTTTAATCTCGTCTCAGACCAAATCCACTCAAACCTCAGATTTAATCTGTTCATTCCAGTAGATTTATGTCATTTCTTCCTTAAAACGATCTTTGTCCAGTTCACTTCCTTCAGATGCCAGTGTTGTGCATCATATATGACCTTTTTTTCTCCCATTTAACTCTAATAATGTGAAAAGATCCTCTCTGAACGAGAGGATCTTTTTCCTCACGTCATCACAATTTTTTTCCATCATTTTTTTGTTGGATATTCAACTCATTTTTGTCATTTTTTCTCCCATTTTTTGTCACCTTTTTGTCACATTTCCATCATTGTTTTCGTCTCAGTTTTGTTGCTATTTTCACAGCTTTTTCCAGAAGCTTTTGGATTGGGGTAAAGCCAAACTGGTTCAGGTGGGAGTTTAGGGGTTAAAAGAGAAAAACTAAACACGATCCCAAATCCCTCTGAGCAAATCTAAAAAAACAAAATAAAACCACAGAATTAAACCTGGCTCTGTCTGTGAAATATTGTTACTGTGTTACAGAAACGCTGTAAAGCAGGGGAGGCGGGTTTTCTTAACGGAGGCCAGTTTTTTTCATTGTAAAAAAACCGAAACCGCCAGTTTTAGGTCAAAGTAAAGCACAACACGGGAAAAATTACCATCTTAAATGAGAAAAATGACTTAAAATTGCTTGAATAAAGATTCTTTATGTTGAATTTGAGTCTGTTTGGATTAATCTAAGATAAAGATACAAATGCTAATGCTAATGGAACAAACATAAAACCCACTTTGAAATCAGACAAATGAACTTTACTTTTAAAAAGATCTGTTTTTCACTTGAAATGATACAATATAATCTGAGTTAAGAGAATAATGACTTGTTCCATTGGTGATAAGATGTTTTATCTGATCTAAGACCAAATCTACTCAAACTTTAGACTGAATCTCTTAATACAAGTAAGTTTCTGTCATTTCTTCCTTAAAATCATTATTATTTTTCCAGTGCACTTTCTACAAATACCAGAGTTGTGCATAATATGACCTCATTGTGTGTATTAACAGTATTTCTCCCATTTAACCCTAAAACTGTTAAAGTACTTTCTGATTTGTGTCATAATGTTTCTCAAAATCACCTTGAGGGCCAGAGGTTTTGTGCTGGAGGGCCGGATTTGGCCCCCGGGCCTGACGTTGCCGACCCCTGTTGTAATGTGAACTACAGTAAACATTACATTAAGTTCCAGGAAACCGTGTGAGCAGACCTGGACTCATGTGGTTTAGTTTTGTTCTCCTGGTGAAGGGAGTGGAACCCGTGACCTGCAGACGGCTCCGTGTGAGGAGGAGACCTGGATCAGCAGGAGCTTCAGGTTCATGTGGTTTAGTTTTGTTCTCCTGGTGAAGGGAGTGGAACCTGTGACCTCCAGACGGCTCCGTGTGAGGAGGAGACCTGGATCAGCAGGAGCTTCAGGTTCATGTGTGTTAGTTTTGTTCTCCTGGTGAAGGGAGTGGAACCTGTGACCTCCAGACGGCTCCGCGTGAGGAGGCGGTGACGCCGTGTGGTGGAGGTGACAGGAGGAGTGGGAGCTCCGTCTGCTCAGACTCAGAATAAACCTCTGAATCACAGGCTCAGGTCCCGGGTTCCACTCCCGAGACGCTGATGGTCCAGACTCTGGGCCTGAACGACAGCAGCGAAACAGACTCTTCATAAAACCACCAAACATCTCATCAGAAAACATTTGACTCAGTTTGATGAACTTCCTGAGAGTTTTTCCTGAACATGTCTGTGACCCGTGTGACAGCGTGTGGAGCTGTGTGGAGGCTCAGGATCATCAGGATTATCTCAGAATGATGTAACGATGATGATCTTCCTAATTTAACTTTTACACATGTGGCTTTAGTCCTGACTGTGGTGTCCTGACTCTGAGCTCAGGTCTCCTCAACCTTCCAGACTCTGCTCGATAAGAGTGTTTTTAAAATGATCATCAGCAGATACTGTTTAACCTCTTAACCCCCGCCTGAACCGAGAAGAGCTTTCTCCTCACGTCAGCACATTTTTTTCCATCATTTCTTTGTCGGGTTTTCAACTCATTTTTGGAACTTTTTTGTCATTTTTTGGTCATTTTTTGGTCGAATTTTTATCAATTTTTTGTCATTTTTTGGTCATTATTTTGTCACATTTTTGTCAAATTTTTATCACATTTTTATAATTTTTTTTGGTCATTTTTTTGTCACATTTTTGTCAATTTTTTTTCGCATTTTTGTCATTTTTTGGTCATTATTTTGACAAATTTTTATCACTTTTGTGTCATTTTTTTGTTATTTTTTCTTCCATTTTTTGTCAATTTCTTGTGACATTTTTGTGACTTTTTTGCCACTTTCTCATCCACTTTTCGTCACTTTTTTGTCACATTTCCATCATTGTTTTCGTCTCAGTTTTGTTTCTTTTTCACACCTTTTTCCCAGAAGCTTTTGGATTGGGGTAAAGCTGGAGAGAATGTGCTCGGTTCAGGTGGGAGTTAAGGGGTTAATCCCAGGTGACCTCTGACCCTCAGCTTTCAGACGACTCTCCTCCGGCTCCTCTTTCTTCTTCTGCTGTTTCTAATAAACTTTAAAATGAGGTCGTTCTGACGACGCGGCGACGGCGGGAAAGTCATTTAGTCTGAGATGATTCAGAGTTTACGTCCGAGACGGGAAACAAACACGGAGATAAACGTGTTTGATTCTGCTTTTTAACCCCTTAACTCCCGCCTGAACCGAGCACATTTTCTCCAGTTTGGCTTTACCCCAATCTGAAAGCTTCTGGAAAAAAGGTGAGAAAAAGAAACAAAACTGAGACGAAAACAATGATATGACAATGAGTGAAAAAACATTGACAAGAAAGTGACAAAAAATGTATGAAAAAGTGGCAAAAATGTCACAAGAAAATGACAAAATTGACGAAAAAATGACAAAAATTTGCCAAAAAAATTACAAAAATGTGACAAAAACTGACAAAAAAAGACAAAAGAATGTGACAAAAAATGACTAAAATGTGACAAAAAATGACTAAAAAATGACAAAAAATTGACAAAAAAAATGACACAAATGACAAAAAAATGACAAAAAATGTGACAAAAATGTGACAAAAAATTGACAAAAAAATGACAAAAAATTGACAAAAAAAATGACACAAATGTGACAAAAAATGACAAAAATTGTGATAAAAAATGACAAAAAAATGACAAAAAAAATGACAAAAAATGACAAAAATTGTGATAAAAAATGACAAAAAAATGACAAAAAATGACAAAAAATGTGACAAAAAATGTGACAAAAAATGTGACAAAAATATGACAAAAAATGACAAAAAAATGACAAAATTGACCAAAAAATGACAGAAATGTGACAAAAAAATGACAGAAATGTGACCAAAATGAGTTGAACGCCCAATAAAAAAACTGCTGTATAAAAACCTGCTGCCGTGAGGGAAAAGCTCCTCTCGGTTCAGGCGGGGGTTAACAGGTTAATGGCTCCTGTTCTGCTTTAGGGAGGAGGAGGTGAAAACCCACCTGGGAAATATCCACGGACCAGTTACAGGAGAGTCTGAACAGTTTCCTCCGAGAGCCGCCCCGGCCGTCGCCTCCATTACTCCCTTCACTCCCGCCGTAATAAACCGCATTAAATTATCCAGATCCCCCCGGACGAGCGAGAGCTTCTACACCGGGAGGAACCGGAGAGACGGGAGGAAGAGTGTGTGGTTTAAAAGACTGAGAAACACTGAGAAAGACTGAGAAAGACTGAGAAACACTGAGAAAGACTGAGAAATACTGAGAAAGACTGAGAAAAGACACTGAGAAAGACTGAGAAAGACTGAGAAAGACTGAGAAACACTGAGAAAGACTGAGAAATACTGAGAAAGACTGAGAAAAGACACTGAGAAAGACTGAGAAAGACTGAGAAAGACTGAGAAAAGACACTGAGAAAGACTGAGAAAGACTGAGAAAGACTGAGAAAAGACACTGAGAAAGACTGAGAAAGACTGAGAAAGACTGAGAAAAGACACTGAGAAAGACTGAGAAAGACTGAGAAAAGACACTGAGAAAGACTGAGAAAGACTGAGAAAAGACACTGAGAAAGACTGAGAAAGACTGAGAAAAGACACTGAGAAAGACTGAGAAAAGACACTGAGAAAGACTGAGAAAGACTGAGAAAAGACACTGAGAAAGACTGAGAAAAGACACTGAGAAAGACTGAGAAAGACTGAGAAAAGACACTGAGAAAGACTGAGAAAAGACACTGAGAAAGACTGAGAAAGACTGAGAAAGACTGAGAAAAGACACTGAGAAAGACTGAGAAAGACTGAGAAAGACTGAGAAAGACTGAGAAAAGACACTGAGAAAGACTGAGAAAAGACACTGAGAAAGACTGAGAAAGACTGAGAAAAGACACTGAGAAAGACTGAGAAAAGACACTGAGAAAGACTGAGAAAGACTGAGAAAGACTGAGAAAAGACACTGAGAAAGACTGAGAAAGACTGAGAAAGACTGAGAAAGACTGAGAAAAGACACTGAGAAAGACTGAGAAAAGACACTGAGAAAGACTGAGAAAGACTGAGAAAGACTGAGAAAAGACACTGAGAAAGACTGAGAAAGACTGAGAAAGACTGAGAAAAGACACTGAGAAAGACTGAGAAAGACTGAGAAAGACTGAGAAAAGACACTGAGAAAGACTGAGAAAGACTGAGAAAGACTGAGAAAGACTGAGAAAAGACACTGAGCAAGACTGAGAAAGACTGAGAAAGACTGAGAAAGACTGAGAAACACTGAGAAAGACTGAGAAAGACTGAGAAAGACTGAGAAACACTGAGAAAGACTGAGAAAGACTGAGAAACACTGAGAAAGACTGAGAAAGACTGAGAAAAGACACTGAGAAAGACTGAGAAAGACTGAGAAAAGACACTGAGAAAGACTGAGAAACACTGAGGAAAGACACTGAGAAATACTTTTTTTCCCCGGAAAATATAGAAAACATTAGGGAACATATTGGGGGAAAATGTGAAGAAAATTGGGAAGATATAGAAAATATGACAAAAGCGGCGCCTCGTCCCCCCAGCGCCCCCCCCCCCCCGTCCCGTCCCGTCCCGGCTCCAGGAATAGCTCCGTGACTTTGAAGACGTGATTGTGACACTTCGATTGAACAGAAATAGATGTTTTTTTCGACCCATTTAGACGCAGATATTTTTATCCCGTCGTGTTTTCAGATCAGACGTGACGAAGGAGAGCAGGCGACTGGACGGAGCGGTTTGTAAAGGCTGTAGAGGCGCTGCAGGACAGAGAGACCTGTCCCTCCAGCGTGTCCTGGGCCTCCTCCCCACAGGACCTGCCTGGAGAACAGGAGACCCAGCTGTTCCTCCCGACATGAAGGAGCAGCGACAACTCTGAGCTCCTCCCCTCAGCCTCAGCTCCTCCCCTCAGCTCCTCTCCCTCCCCCTCAGCTCCTCCCCTCAGCCTCAGCTCCTCCCCTCAGCCTCAGCTCCTCCTCTTCAGCTCCTCCCCCTCAGCTCCTCCCCCTCACTCGTTTAAACATGTTTTTTGCAGCCATGTAATGACCAAACACAGAGTTTTACAGATTTAAACCGTGATGTGTGTCTCTAATGAAGGTTCATCGTGTCGACTCGTGTTTCAGCGTCACTTTTAAAGTTCATTTTGTCAGACTCTGTTACAGATGTTTTACCTTTACATGTTTGTGTGTCACGTGACCTCATCACATTCTCGAACCTGAAACCCAAATATTTACTCCACCACATTAAAGGTCCTATATCCTGCAAAATCTACTTTTTGGAGCTTTTAGCCATGTTGTTCTGCTATTTCCTTATCAAAAACACCCCAGAGTGGTTTGCGGCTTCATTCACGCAGCTCTCAGTAATCCTCCTCCTGCTCTCTGAGGCTCCGCCCTCCTGCTCTCTGAGGCTCCGCCCTCGTGCTCTCTGAGGCTCCGCCCTCGTGCTCTCTGAGGCTCCGCCCTCCTGCTCTCTGAGGCTCCGCCCTCCTGCTCTCTGAGGCTCCGCCCTCCTGCTCTCTGAGGCTCCGCCCTCTCCTGGTGAACGACTGACCTGCTCAGTTGTGTCGTAACAGCGGAACGGAAGTGCTCGACGTCTGTAATGTAATGTCTTACAGCGTGATTTTAATTTGTAAAACAGCTTTTCATTATTTCTGTCGTAAGAGAGAAACAAAGAGAAAAAAAAAATAAAAAAATAAAAAAAAGGATGTGCCCGAGGTGCTTCCAGGTCAGCTGAGGCCAAAACAAACCCTGAGCGTCTGAACAGATCAGTCATGTTTGCGCTGCAGCTGAAGATGGAGCTCGTTATAACTGGACACACCTGTTCTTTATTCTTACCTAACGATAATGTCAGAGAAAAAGAAGCGCGTTTGGCTACGAGGACGGGAGTATATACAGTCTATGATTCAACCTTCCTAAAGAAGAGGCCACTCCCGTCAGAAGTTGTTTTTTTCTCCGGGATTCAGCAACTTTCACCAAAATATAGTTTTTCTGTGACTGTCTCTGATGGATGTTTGGTGAACCTTCACCAGAACCAAAGTGGATTAACTTTTATAACCAACGCGAGTCCCATAATGTAAACAGCGATGGAGCAGAGGGTGAGTCAGTCCAAACGCGGGTTAGCATATTAGCTTGTGTGTTAGCATATTAGCTTGTGTGTTAGCATATTAGCATGTATGATAGCTTGTGTGTGTTAGCATATTAGCATGTGTGTTAGCATATTAGCATGTGTGATAGCTTGTGTGTGTTAGCATATTAGCATGTGTGATAGCTTGTGTGTGTTAGCATATTAGCATGTGTTAGCATATTAGCATGTGTGTTAGCATATTAGCATGTGTTAGCATATTAGCATGTGTGTTAGCATATTAGCATGTGTTAGCATATTAGCATGTGTGTTAGCATATTAGCATGTGTGATAGCTTGTGTGTGTTAGCATATTAGCATGTGTGATAGCTTGTGTGTGTTAGCATATTAGCATGTGTGATAGCTTGTGTGTGTTAGCATATTAGCTTGTGTGTTAGCATATTAGCTTGTGTGTTAGCATATTAGCATGTGTGTTAGCATGTGTGTTAGCATATTAGCTTGTGTGTTAGCATATTAGCTTGTGTGTTTGCATATTAGCATGTGTGTTAGCATGTGTGTTAGCATATTAGCTTGTGTGTTAGCATATTAGCATGTGTGTTAGCATATTAGCTTGTGTGTTAGCATATTAGCATGTGTGTTAGCCATTTATGAAGCTGTGTTGCAGATGTCAACTCAGTATAACTGCATCATGAAGTATCTTCACTTATTGTTGTTTATTTATATTACGGTAAAGTATGAGCGGAGAGAGGGGGCGGAGTTAACTGAGAGAGGGGGCGGAGTTAACTGAATCAAAGCGTTGTGTCTTCCGGGTTTGAAAAATACCTCCAGAAAACACTTATATTTATCACAAAAATGAGGCTCCATAATGGTAGAGGTACAATATATCATATACAGGCCTATACTTCACTTTGGAATGGCTAAAATAGCAGGATATAGGACCTTTAAGTAATGTTATGTTCCAGTTACTCATAGAAGTCATATATTATTACTTTTGTTCTGCGTTATGCTCCGCCCCCCGTCCTGGTACAAACTGCAGACAGATCTCCAGACGTGTGCGTGTTTGTGAATGCACAGCGTGGGAAAGGGCCGTGTCCTGGATGAACCGTGTCCTGGATGAACCGTGTCCTGGATGAACCGTGTCCTGGATGAACCTCGTCATACAGAGAGTTTGCTCTGACGTGAAGGACAAACCTCCTCCTCTGAGCTGAGCTGGACCCGTTGACCTCCCTGTCAGGCGGCGCCGCTCGGCCCCTCCAGCTGCAGAGCGACTTTGTCCCGGGCCTCGTTTCTGTCAGACACGATCTGGCTCCGACCCACAGCGGCAGAAGGTCCCACCACCAGGGGGCGGCGCTGGGACGACCTCCCCCCGGGACGCTGTGTGACGGGGCCGGCTCTGAGCTGCCGAGCCGGGGACGTCCTGACCAGAGACCAGAGCCAGTTCATGGACCAGACTGGATATTATCTAATGTTTCTCTGTTAAAGCAGCATCAGTAACATGTTCACCTTAATAAACCCCCCCCGTCGTCCCTGTGGGGGGGATACAGGTGTTAAAGGGACGACTGGAGGGTCTTTCATCGCCCCCTGGTGTCTCTGGACAGAAAACCACAATTGCAACTTCTCTGCCAACGGACCTGGGGCGCCAATTCACACTAATGGAATCAGGAAGAAGAAGCTAACAGGCTAACGAGAAAAGCTAACTGTGGGCTAGCGACGCTTAACCTCTTAACCCCCGCCTGAACCGAGAGGAGCTTTTTCCTCACGTTATAGGATTTTTTTTCCATCATTTTTTTGTTGGGAATTCAACTCAATTTTGTAAATTTATTGTCATTTTTTGGTCAAATTTTTATCATTTTTTTTTTGTCATTTTTTGTCAATTTTTCTTCATTTTTTTGTCATTTTTTGTCAGATTTTTGTCAATTTTTTCATTTTTTTTTGCCTTTTTTTTGTCATTTTTTGTCATTTTTTGTCAAATTTTTGTTTTTTTTTTTTTGTCATTTTTTGTCAGTTTTTTTGTCAATTTTTTTCTTTTTTTCGTCAATTTTTCTTCATTTTTTTTGTCATTTTTTTGTCAAATTTTTGTTTGTTTTTTAGTCTTTTTTGTCAATTTTTTTGGTCAATTTTTGTAATTTTTTTGTAATTTTTTGTGTCTTATTTTTGGCCATTTTTTTATTTTTTTTATTTTTTTTGTAATTTTTTCGTAAATTTTTCTTCATTTTTTGGTCATTTTTTGTCAATTTTTTGTCATTTTTTTGTAATTTTTTTTTCAATTTCTTGTGACATTTTTGTGACATTTTTGCCACTTTTCCATCAATTTTTCATCACTTTTTTGTCACATTTCCATCATTGTTTTCGTCTCAGTTCTGTCTCTATTTTCACACCTTTTTTCCAGAAGCTTTTGGATTGGGGTAAAGCCAAACTGGAGAAAATGTGCTCGGTTCAGGCGGGAGTTAAGGGGTTAAACAGCATTTACAGATAAACAATGATCTCCATTGTGTAACTGGATGAACGACATCCCTCTGTCCCTTTGTCTTTTCTGTCAGTGCAGGATTTACTCTCACGGACGATTAATACGTTCACAAATCTTACTACGACGCCTGCAGTGGCGCTCACGGCCTCTGGGGGCAGGAGTTCCTTAGTTCTGCTTTAAAAGACTGAACATGTGCTGCGTGAAATGTGCACCACAGTAGAGCCGTGGGGAGATGTTTTAGTTAGGGGTCGCTGAATACTTCTTTTGTGCATAAATCCTATTTTTTAACCTCTTAACTCCCGCCTGAACCGAGAGCATTTTCTCCAGTTCAGCTTTACCCAAATCCTGTCGGCCAGTGTAACACCTCATTTGAAAGACCTACAAAACTCATCTAAATGGATCTTTTTCCTCACGTCAGATTTTTTTTCATCACTTTTTTTGTTGGGCAGTCGACTCATTTTTGTCAATTTTTCGTGACTTTTTTGTCACTTTTTCGTCAAATTATTTGCATTTTTTTGTTAAATTCTCATCACTTTTTCGTCCATATTTTCCTCCATTTTTCGTCAAATTTTTCTTACTTTTTTGTAAATGTTTTGTCACTTTTTTCACATTTTTGTCATTTTTTCGTCCATTTTTTTTTATTTCACATTTTTGTCTTTTTTGTAACATTTTTGTCATTTTTCGTCCATTTTTCGTCACTTTCTTGTCACATTTTCATCCTTGTTTTCGTCTCAGTTTTGTTGCTATTTTCACACCTTTTTTCCTGAAGCTTTTGGATTGGGGTAAAGCTGGAGACAATGTGCTCGGACAACGTGACAAAAAGTTCCCGTCACTTTTCTAGATTTGAGCTTTCAAATGAGGCGTCACAGTGTTGCTCTCCAGTCAAGAAGCCTTTTGATTTGGGTAAAGCCGAACTGGAGAAAATGCCCTTGGTTAAGGCGGGGGGTCAGAGGTTCACATGTGTATTTGTAGAAGAGTCACATTTACGCTGATTTGGGCCAGACTGACCAGAGTCCAGGGCTGGTTTTCAGTCCCAGTCCGGCCCTGGTGTTAGGAGGAACATCCACTTCTGACGTCACATGACCCAGTGGGAGGAGCCAGCTTTTCCTATTAACTGCATTACACTCTCACAAGTCGTATCTAGAAAGAAAATGTTAGAAAAATGATCTTTAATATGAGTCACGGGTCCAGGATCTCTCCGTACAAGAACATTTCCTCAAAACTAAATCATGTTTCCTGTATGTAGCACCATCACAACATCCCGTGTGGGCGGCCATGTTCCGCAGTGTGGCTTTAAAAGGCCTGAACTGAGAGGATCTTTTTCCTCACGTCATCAGATTTATTTTTCATTTTGTTGGGGATTCAACTCAATTTTGTAAATTTATTGTCATTGTTTTTTGTGAAATTTTTGTCATTTTTTTGTCATTTTTTTGTCATTTTATGTCAATTTTTGTCATTTTTGTCATTTTTTGTCAATTTTATGTCAATTTTATGTCAATTTTTGTCAATTTCTTTCATTTTTTGTCAATTTTTTTCATTTTTTTTGTCAATTTTATTCATTTTTTGTCATTTTTTTGTCAATTTTTTTCATTATTTTTTTTCATTTTTCGTCAATTTTTGTCATTTTTTGTCAATTTTTTGTCTGTTTTCGTCAATTTTTCTTCATTTTTTGGTAATTTTTTGTCAAATTTGTTAGAAAGAAGAAGAAAATGTTAGAAAAATGATCTTTAATATGAGTCACGGGTCCAGGATCTCTCCGTACAAGAACATTTCCTCAAAACTAAATCATGTTTCCTGTATGTAGCATCATCACAGCATCCCGTGTGGCCATGTTCCGCAGTGTGGCTTTAAAAGGCCTGAACTGAGAGGATCTTTTTCCTCACGTCATCAGATTTATTTTTCATCATTTTTTTGTTGGGGATTCAACTCAATTTTGTAAATTTATTGTCATTGTTTTTTGTGAAATTTTTGTCATTTTTTTGTCATTTTATTGTCATTTTTTTGTCATTTTATGTCAATTTTTGTCATTTTTGTCATTTTTTGTCAATTTTATGTCATTTTTGTCATTTTTTGTCAATTTTATGTCAATTTTATGTCAATTTTTGTCAATTTCTTTCATTTTTTGTCAATTTTTTCCATTTTTTTTGTAAATTTTTTTCACTTTTTTTCATTTTTTTGTCAATTTTTGTCATTTTTTTTTTTCATTTTTTGTCAATTTTTGTCATTTTTTGTCAATTTTATGTCAATTTTATGTCAATTTTTGTCAATTTCTTTCATTTTTTGTCAATTTTTTCCATTTTTTTTGTAATTTTTTTTCATTTTTTGTCATTTTTTTGTCAATTTTTTTCATTTTTTTTTGTCATTTTTTGTCAATTTTTGTCATTTTTCGTCAATTTTTCTTCATTTTTTGGTCATTTTTTGTCAAATTTGTTAGAAAGAAGAAGAAAATGTTAGAAAAATGATCTTTAATATGAGTCACGGGTCCAGGATCTCTCCGTACAAGAACGTTTCCTCAAAACTAAATCATGTTTCCTGTATGTAGCACCATCACAACATCCCGTGTGGGCGGCCATGTTCCGCAGTGTGGCTTTAAAAGGACGGGCAGCGTAATCAGAGTCATAAATCAGGCAGACTTTTTAATCAGTGCGTTTCCAAAAGGCTTTAATGGATCTGTGATTAATTACAGCGAGTGGGAGGCGGCGGACGAGAAGCCCCGCCCCCTCCGCCCCCTCCAGAACGTGGACCGGAGCTTCACCGTGACACCGTGGGAGAGTTCACAGCGTCAGAGTCACACGCGCACGGCCACCAGGGGGAGCCCGTTCCGGCGACGTCACGGGAAGCCGCCGGCACACGCGTGTACAAAGCCGTGTGAACACGCAGCCTCTGGGTAAATACGGTGCGGTGATACTGAAGAGTAAATGGAGATTCTGTTATTAAGACACAGAGGGTTGGTCCGAGCCGCCCCCCCCCCCCCCCCAAACATCAGCCAGGTCCAGGAGGGGGGGGGGAGTTTAGTTCCACAGGCGTCAGGCTTCAGGCAGTGTCTGTGAGCTGGTCTGGAGGTTCATCAGAGCTTCGTGAACCCTCGTGCGCCTTTAAGAACATGAACGTGTGACTTCAGGCCCGCTCGGCTCCAAACGGAAACATCTGGAGAAAACATCTGTGCTTTACAGTTTAACCTCTTAACTCCCGCCTCAACCGAGAGGATCTTTTTCCTCACATCACATTTTTTTTCATAATTATTTTTTTGGATCTTGTCATATTTTCGTAATTTCTTCATAAATTTTTTGTCATTTTTTTCGTCACATTTTTGTCACATTTTTGTCACATTTTTGTCACATTTTAGTCACATTTTAGTCATTTTTTCGTAATTTTTTCATCAAATTTTTGTAATTTTTTTGTCACATTTTTCGTAATTTTTTCATAAAATGTTTGTCATATTTTTGTCATTTTTTCGTCACATTTTTGTCACATTTTTGTCACATTTTTGTCATTTTTTCGTCATTTTTTCGTAATTTTTTCATTAAATTTTTGTCATTTTTTTGTCAAATTTTTGTCAATTTCTTGTGACATTTTAGTGACATTTTTGCCACTTTTTCATAAATTTTTGCCTCTTTTTCATTAATGTTTTCTCACTTTTTTGTCACATTTCCATCATTGTTTTCGTCTCGGTTTTGTTAATATTTTCACACCTTTTTTCCGGATCTTTTAGATTGGGGTAAAGCCAAACTGGAGAAAATGTGCTCGGTTCAGGCGGGAGTTAAGGGGTTAATGACCATAATTAAAAACAACTGATTATGTAAATACAACTCGTACATTTGCCCAGTTTGTTTTTATGTTTGATGTAAAGTCTGGTTTTGAGCTGTTTTTACATCGTCTGTGACTTTGCTTCTTGAAGAGCAGTTTGGAGCAGAAATGTACGGAGCCCTGGAAGTGACATCAGGCAAAAAACATTGGGGGTAAAAAGAAAAAAAAAACATTTTTTGTACAATGTACACCACAAATCATCTCGGATAAAGCAAAATGCATTACCCGATAATACCCCCCCTTTAACAGTTGAACTAAGTGGCTCCACAAGAAACAACTGCAACCAAAGATCAGAGCGTGGGGACGTCAAACACAGAGAAGCTACGTCCAAGATGGCGGCACAAGCGTTCAAGAGCTTTATGAGAAACTCTGCGTCGTTTATGGAACTAAACTCTCCTCGTTTCCGTCGACAGATGCTACAGTTGCTGCTGATCCTTTTCTACGATCACCACCTCACGGACACTTCTACACTACTGCGCCTACCCAGGACACGCCTACCCAGGACACGCCTACCCAGGACACACCTACCCAGAACACGCCTACCCAGGACACGCCTACCCAGAACACGCCTACCCAGGACACACCTACCCAGAACACGCCCCCAGAACACGCCCCCAGAACACAAGCCTAGAACACGCCTATCCAGGACACGCCTACCCAGGACACGCCTACCCAGAACACGCCTACCCAGGACACGCCTACCCAGGACACGCCTACCCAGGACACGCCCCCAGAACACGCCTACCCAGGACACGCCTACCCAGAACACGCCCCAGAACACGCCTACCCAGAACACGCCTATCCAGAACACGCCTACCCAGAACACGCCTATCCAGAACACGCCTGCCCAGAACACGCCTATCCAGAACACGCCTACCCAGAACACGCCCCCAGGACACGCCTACCCAGGACACGCCTACCCAGGACACGCCTACCCAGGACACGCCCCCAGAACACGCCCCCAGGACACGCCTACCCAGAACACGCCTACCCAGAACACGCCTATCCAGAACACGCCCCCAGAACACGCCCCCAGAACACACCTAGCCAGGACACGCCTACCCAGAACACGCCCCCAGGACACGCCTACCCAGAACACGCCTACCCAGAACACGCCTATCCAGAACACGCCCCCAGAACACGCCTATCCAGGACACGCCTATCCAGGACACGCCTACCCAGGACACGCCCCCAGAACACGCCTACCCAGGACACGCCTATCCAGAACACGCCCCCAGAACACGCCCCAGAACACGCCCCCAGAACACGAGCCCAGAACACGAGCCCAGAACACGAGCCCAGAACACGCCCCAGAACACGCCTATCCAGAACACGCCTATCCAGAACACGCCTATCCAGAACACGCCCCCAGAACACGAGCCCAGAACACGCCTATCCAGAACACGCCCCCAGAACACGCCTATCCAGAACACGCCTACCCAGAACACGCCTATCCAGGACACGCCTACCCAGGACACGCCCCCAGGACACGCCTACCCAGAACACGCCTACCCAGAACACGCCTATCCAGAACACGCCCCCAGAACACACCTACCCAGGACACGCCTACCCAGGACACGCCTATCCAGAACACGCCCCCCAGAACACACCTCTAGAACACGCCTATCCAGAACACGCCCCCAGAACACCCAGGACATGCCTACCCAGGACACGCCTATCCAGGACACGCCTACTCAGAACACGCCCCAGGACATGCTTGCCCCAGAACACGCCTACTCAGAACACGCTTACCCAGAACACGCCTACTCAGAACACGCCTATCCAGAACACGCCTACCCAGAACACGCCTATCCAGAACACGCTTACCCAGAACACGCCCCCCAGAACACACCTCTAGAACACGCCTATCCAGAACACGCCCCCAGAACACCCAGGACATGCCTATCCAGGACACGCCTACTCAGAACACGCCCCAGGACACGCTTGCCCCAGAACACGCCTACTCAGAACACGCTTACCCAGAACACGCCTATCCAGAACACGCCTACTCAGAACACGCCTATCCAGAACACGCCTACCCAGAACACGCCTATCCAGAACACGCCTACTCAGAACACGCCTATCCAGAACACGCCTACCCAGAACACGCCCCCAGAACACGCCCCAGAACACGCCCAGAACACGCTTACCCAGAACACGCCTACCCAGAACACGCCCCCAGAACACGCCCAGAACACGCTTACCCAGAACACGCCTACCCAGAACACGCTTACCCAGAACACGCCTACCCAGGACACGCCCCCAGGACACGCCCCCAGAACACGCCCCCAGAACACGCCCCCAGAACACGCTTACCCAGAACACGCCTCCAGAACATGCCTACCCAGGACACGCCCCCAGAACACGCCCCCAGAACACGCCCCCAGAACACGCCCCGTCCAGTGCACCAAGTCAGAAGCCCGAAGTCTCACAGAAGCAGAAAACGCGAGAGCTCCTGCCGCCGCCGCCGTGTTCGAACCTCCGTGAACTCCTTTCCACCAAGAGAAAGTCCAGGCTTTAAGATCATGAGACGCTGCAGGAGAACAGGGGAATTGTCAGAGTCACAGATTTGCTCAGAGAGATTTTGGATCTGGTTTTGCTTTTGCATGTCGTCCCTTTAGTTCCCTGCTATATAAATAAACAGTACTTTAAGCATTATGTTAGGATTGAGGAGACACACACACTGAGCTCCACTGGTGTTTGTGTGAGTCTGATCTGAGCCTGATGTCGAGCAGCAGATGGTGCTCTGAATAAGTCGTCCTCCTTTGAGACTTTTACACACCAGTTTGACACATTTCTGTTGCAAAATTCATGTTCCATAATAATTCTGTTAGGATCATGTTTATTTTAGCTCCTTTTATCCTGCAGTCTCACTTTATAAATAACAGGTCGACTGTAGCCACGTATATGTTTAAAAAGATGCAGATAATGAGAGATTAAGTCATGAGGGTTTATACCAATACCAAACCTGTCGGTGTTTGTGAATGGATACGTGTGGGAAAGACCAGACACGTCCTAGTCATAAATCTACAACGAAACGTCATCAAAGAAAACCAGACACAGACATTGACGTGTGTTAAAAGTCTTTCACCTGCAGCGTCTCCACTTAAAGGCTTTTCTTTGTTTGTCACGTTTCACATCGTTCAGGAGCAAAACTGTCACAGAAACAACAAACGCACAGCACGAAGGTCCTTCTCACTAATTATTCCACAATATAATTATGCACCACTAGAAACATATTCAGGCACGAGACCTTTAACCTCTTAACTCCCGCCTGAACTGAGAGGATCTTTTTCCTCACGTCATCACATTTTTTTTCCATCATTTTTTTGTTGGTCATTTTTGCAACTTTTTTTTGTCATTTTTTTGTCATTTTTTTGTCAATTTTGTCACATTTTTAAAAAAAAGTCAATTTTTTGATGACATTTTTTGTCATTTTTTGTCAAATTTTATCAATTTTTTATCAATTTTTGTATTTTTTTGTCACATTTTTGTCATTTTTATCCAATTTTTGTCTTTTTTCTAACTTTTGTCACATTTTAGTATTTTTTTGTGTCAAATTTGATCCAATTTTTGTCATTTTTTGTCACATTTTTGTCATTTTTTCGTACATTTTTTTATCAATTTTTTGTCATTTTTTGTCAAATTTTATCAATTTTTTTAATCAATTTTTGTATTTTTTTTGTCACATTTTTGTCGTTTTTTATCCAATTTTTGTCATTTTTTCTCACATTTTGTCACATTTTAGTATTTTTTTTGTCAAACTTGATCAAATTTTTGTATTTTCTTGTCACATTTTTGTCATTTTTTCGTCAATTTCTTGTCAATGTTTTCTCACTTTTTTTGTCACATTTCCATCATTGTTTTTGTCTCAGTTTTGTTGCTATTTTCTCACCTTTTTTCCAGAAGCTTTTGGATTGGGGTAAAGCCAAACTGGAGAACATGTGCTCGGTTCAGGTGGGAGTTAAGGGGTTAAGTGGCCATCTACAAGAACTAAATATTTAGCATTTCTATTTCTCACTGGTTAGACGTCGATCTTAATGTGAGGTCAGTGATGAGAAGTGATGGACTCGGTTTTAAAGTGATCGAGTGAATTTCCAGATTATAGTTTGTGGATGGAATATAAAAACGGGACAAATGCAGAAATTACTCAATAGCTGCACATTCAGTTTAGGTCCGGAATGAGCCCTTTGAGATCTTGGTGGAAAAGAGGCGCCAAAACCCCCAGAAACATCTACGTTCACGTCGTCTCAAACCAAAAACATTCACGTCTCAAACCAGAAACATTCACGTCTCAAACCAGAAACATTCACGTCTCAAACCAGAAACATTCACGTCTCAAACCAGAATCATTCACGTCTCAAACCAGAAATATCTACGTCTCAAACCAGAAATATCTACATCTCAAACCGGAAACATTTACGTTCTCGTCGTCTCTTAAACATTTACGTTCTCGTCGTCTCTTAAACACTTCGTTCTCGTCGTCTCTTAAACATTTACGTTCTCGTCGTCTCTTAAACGTTCTCGTCGTCTCTTAAACACTTCGTTCGCATCGTCTCTTAAACACTTCGTTCTCGTCGTCTCTTAAACACTTCGTTCTCGTCGTCTCTTAAACACTTCGTTCTCGTCGTCTCTTAAACACTTCGTTCGCATCGTCTCTTAAACACTTCGTTCTCGTCGTCTCTTAAACACTTCGTTCTCGTCGTCTCTTAAACACTTCGTTCTCGTCGTCTCTTAAACACTTCGTTCTCGTCGTCTCTTAAACACTTCGTTCTCGTCGTCTCTTAAACGTTCTCATCGTCTCTTAAACACTTCGTTCTCGTCGTCTCTTAAACGTTCTCGTCGTCTCTTAAACACTTCATTCTCATCGTTTCTTAAACACTTCGTTCTCGTCGTCTCTTAAACACTTCGTTCTCGTCGTCTCTTAAACACTTCGTTCGCATCGTCTCTTAAACACTTCGTTCTCGTCGTCTCTTAAACGTTCTCGTCGTCTCTTAAACACTTCGTTCTCGTCGTCTCTTAAACGTTCTCGTCGTCTCTTAAACACTTTGTTCTCCTCGTCTCTTAAACACTTCGTTCTCGTCGTCTCTTAAACACTTCGTTCTCGTCGTCTCTTAAACGTTCTCGTCGTCTCTTAAACATTTCGTTCTCGTCGTCTCTTAAACACTCCGTTCTCGTCGTCTCTTAAACACTCCGTTCTCATCGTCTCTTAAACACTTCGTTCTCATCGTCTCTTAAACACTTCGTTCTCGTCGTCTCTTAAACACTCCGTTCTCATCGTCTCTTAAACACTTCGTTCTCATCGTCTCTTAAACACTTCGTTCTCGTCGTCTCTTAAACGTTCTCGTCGTCTCTTAAACACTTCGTTCTCGTTGTCTCTTAAACACTTTGTTCTCATCGTCTCTTAAACACTTTGTTCTCATCGTCTCTTAAATGTTCTCGTCGTCTCTTAAACACTTCGTTCTCATCGTCTCTTAAACACTTCGTTCTTGTCTCTTAAACGTTCTCGTCGTCTCTTAAACACTTCGTTCTCGTCGTCTCTTAAACGTTCTCGTCGTCTCTTAAACATTTCGTTCTCATCGTCTCTTAAACACTTCGTTCTCATCGTCTCTTAAACACTTTGTTCTCATCGTCTCTTAAACACTTTGTTCTCATCGTCTCTTAAACGTTCTCGTCGTCTCTTAAACACTTCGTTCTCGTCGTCTCTTAAACGTTCTCGTCGTCTCTTAAACATTTCGTTCTCGTCGTCTCTTAAACACTTTGTTCTCATCGTCTCTTAAATGTTCTCATCGTCTCTTAAACACTTTGTTCTCATCGTCTCTTAAACACTTTGTTCTCATCGTCTCTTAAACGTTCTCGTCGTCTCTTAAACACTTCGTTCTCGTCGTCTCTTAAACGTTCTCGTCGTCTCTTAAACACTTCGTTCTCATCGTCTCTTAAACACTTCGTTCTCGTCGTCTCTTAAACACTTCGTTCTCGTCGTCTCTTAAACACTTCGTTCTCGTCGTCTCTTAAACACTTCGTTCTCGTCGTCTCTTAAACACTTCGTTCTCGTCGTCTCTTAAACACTCCGTTCTCGTTGTCTCTTAAACACTTCGTTCTCGTCGTCTCTTAAACATTTCCGTTCTCGTCGTCTCTTAAACACTTCGTTCTCGTCGTCTCTTAAACGTTCTCGTCGTCTCTTAAACACTTCGTTCTCATCGTCTCTTAAACACTTCGTTCTCGTCGTCTCTTAAACACTTCGTTCTCGTCGTCTCTTAAACACTTCGTTCTCGTCGTCTCTTAAACACTTCGTTCTCGTCGTCTCTTAAACATTTCGTTCTCATCGTCTCTTAAACACTTCGTTCTCGTCGTCTCTTAAACACTTCGTTCTCGTCGTCTCTTAAACACTTCGTTCTCGTCGTCTCTTAAACACTTCGTTCTCGTCGTCTCTTAAACATTTCGTTCTCGTCGTCTCTTAAACACTTCGTTCTCGTCGTCTCTTAAACGTTCTCATCGTCTCTTAAACACTTCGTTCTCGTCGTCTCTTAAACACTTCGTTCTCGTCGTCTCTTAAACACTTCGTTCTCGTCGTCTCTTAAACATTTCGTTCTCGTCGTCTCTTAAACACTTCGTTCTCGTCGTCTCTTAAACATTTCGTTCTCGTCGTCTCTTAAACACTTCGTTCCCGTCGTCTCGTAAACATTTCCGTTCTCGTCTCAAACCAGAAACATTTCCGTTCTCGTCGTCTCTTAAACACTTCGTTCTCGTCGTCTCTTAAACACTTCGTTCTCGTCGTCTCTTAAACATTTCCGTTCTCGTCGTCTCTTAAACACTCCGTTCTCGTCGTCTCTTAAACATTCCGTTCTCGTCGTCTCTTAAACACTTCGTTCTCGTCGTCTCTTAAACACTTCGTTCTCGTCGTCTCTTAAACACTTCGTTCTCGTCGTCTCTTAAACACTTCGTTCTCGTCGTCTCTTAAACATTCTCGTCGTCTCTTAAACACTTCGTTCCCGTCGTCTCTTAAACACTTCGTTCTCGTCGTCTCTTAAACACTTCGTTCTCGTCGTCTCTTAAACACTTCGTTCTCATCGTCTCTTAAACATTCCGTTCTCATCGTCTCTTAAACACTTCGTTCCCGTCGTCTCTTAAACACTTCGTTCTCGTCGTCTCTTAAACACTTCGTTCTCGTCGTCTCTTAAACACTTCGTTCTCGTCGTCTCTTAAACACTTCGTTCTCGTCGTCTCTTAAACACTTCGTTCTCGTCGTCTCTTAAACACTTCGTTCTCGTCGTCTCTTAAACACTTCGTTCTCATCGTCTCTTAAACATTCCGTTCTCATCGTCTCTTAAACACTTCGTTCCCGTCGTCTCTTAAACACTTCGTTCTCGTCGTCTCTTAAACACTTCGTTCCCGTCGTCTCTTAAACACTTCGTTCTCGTCGTCTCTTAAACACTTCGTTCTCGTCGTCTCTTAAACACTTCGTTCTCGTCGTCTCTTAAACACTTCGTTCTCATCGTCTCTTAAACATTCCGTTCTCATCGTCTCTTAAACACTTCGTTCCCGTCGTCTCTTAAACACTTCGTTCTCGTCGTCTCTTAAACACTTCGTTCTCGTCGTCTCTTAAACACTTCGTTCTCGTCGTCTCTTAAACACTTCGTTCTCGTCGTCTCTTAAACACTTCGTTCTCATCGTCTCTTAAACATTCCGTTCTCGTCGTCTCTTAAACACTTCGTTCCCGTCGTCTCTTAAACACTTCGTTCTCGTCGTCTCTTAAACACTTCGTTCTCGTCGTCTCTTAAACACTTCGTTCTCGTCGTCTCTTAAACACTTCGTTCTCGTCGTCTCTTAAACACTTCGTTCTCGTCGTCTCTTAAACACTTCGTTCTCGTCGTCTCTTAAACACTTCGTTCTCGTCGTCTCTTAAACACTTCGTTCTCGTCGTCTCTTAAACGTTCTCGTTGTCTCTTAAACACTTCGTTCTCGGCGTCTCTTAAACACTTCGTTCTCGCCGTCTCTTAAACACTTCGTTCTCGTCGTCTCTTAAACACTTCGTTCTCGTCGTCTCTTAAACACTTCGTTCTCGTCGTCTCTTAAACACTTCGTTCTCGTCGTCTCTTAAACACTTCGTTCTCGGCGTCTCTTAAACACTTCGTTCTCGTCGTCTCTTAAACACTTCGTTCTCGTCGTCTCTTAAACACTTCGTTCTCGTCGTCTCTTAAACACTTCGTTCTCATCGTCTCTTAAACACTTCGTTCTCATCGTCTCTTAAACACTTCGTTCTCGTCGTCTCTTAAACATTTTCGTTCTCGTCGTCTCTTAAACACTTCGTTCTCGTCGTCTCTTAAACACTTCGTTCTCGTCGTCTCTTAAACATTCCGTTCTCGTCGTCTCTTAAACATTTCGTTCTCGTCGTCTCTTAAACGTTCTCATCGTCTCTTAAACACTTCGTTCTCGTCGTCTCTTAAACGTTCTCGTCGTCTCTTAAACACTTCGTTCTCGTCGTCTCGTAAACATTCTCGTCGTCTCTTAAACACTTCGTTCTCATCGTCTCTTAAACATTCCGTTCTCGTCGTCTCTTAAACATTTCGTTCTCGTCGTCTCTTAAACATTTACGTTCTCGTCGTCTCTTAAACGTTCTCATCGTCTCTTAAACACTTCGTTCTCGTCGTCTCTTAAACGTTCTCGTCGTCTCTTAAACATTTCGTTCTCGTCGTCTCTTAAACGTTCTCGTCGTCTCGTAAACACTTCGTTCTCGTGGACACATGTCTTTGTCTCTAAAGAGTCTCAGTTCTGGAGTCTCAGTTCTGGAGTCTCAGTTCTGGAGTCCTCAGTTCTGGAGTCTCAGTTCTGGAGTCTCAGTTCTGGAGTCCTCAGTTCTGGAGTCTCAGTTCTGGAGTCTCAGTTCTGGAGTCTCAGTTCTGGAGTCCTCAGTTCTGGAGTCTCAGTTCTGGAGTCTCAGTTCTGGAGTCTCAGTTCTGGAGTCTCAGTTCTGGAGTCCTCAGTTCTGGAGTCTCAGTTCTGGAGTCCTCAGTTCTGGAGTCTCAGTTCTGGAGTCTCAGTTCTGGAGTCTCAGTTCTGGAGTCCTCAGTTCTGGAGTCCTCAGTTCTGGAGTCCTCAGTTCTGGAGTCTCAGTTCTGGAGTCTCAGTTCTGGAGTCTCAGTTCTGGAGTCTCAGTTCTGGAGTCCTCAGTTCTGGAGTCTCAGTTCTGGAGTCCTCAGTTCTGGAGTCCTCAGTTCTGGAGTCTCAGTTCTGGAGTCTCAGTTCTGGAGTCTCAGTTCTGGAGTCCTCAGTTCTGGAGTCCTCAGTCTCTTAAACCTCTGACTCCAGGCTGGACACCCTCCTCCAGGGCCGGATCAGGCAGGGGCTCCCCGCGGGCGGCCCCCCGGGGCCGTACAGCGCCGCCGCGTCGTACAACAGCGCCCTCTGGCTGCCGCCGCACTGCCCGGCGCCGCAGGCGATCAGCTGACAGCCCTGGCTGTGGCGCTGCAGCTCCACCGGGCCGTGGTACAGCGGCAGACCCGGGTACGAGTTCAGGTAGTGCGCGTACTGTCTGCTGAGGAGGCTGGAGGCTCGCCGCACCACGCCGGGCGCCGCGCTCGCCTGCCGCATCGCCTCGCCGTACGTGGGTAAGTGCGCCGACTGCGAGTACCTCAGCCGCTGGCCTTTGCGGCCGTTGGGTTTGCGCTGGTCCTCGCGGATGTGCAGGTACGCCGGGTTCCGCGGTAAGCACAGGTTGTTGCGGTTGGCGCTCGGCGTGATGGCGCACGGGAACAGGTCGGGTAAGGCCTGGCTGCACAGGGACGACTGCGAGCCATCGAGCGTCTGCGTCTGCGTCTGCTCGCCCCACGTGGCTTTGAGGAAGGAGGGCCGGCGGTGGCGCTTCCGGCCGCGGATGACCAGGTCCTCCGGAGGCCAGGAGCAGTAGTTATCCCGCGGAGGGGCGGAGTCACGCTGGTAGATGTTGTCCACGCTCGGGGCTGAGATGTGGTTACTCTCCAGGCGCTCGCTCTGCAGGCGCTCGCTCTGCAGCCGCTCGCTCTGCAGGCGCTCGCTCTGCAGGCGCTCGCTCTGCAGACGCTCGCTCTGCAGGCGCTCGCTCTGCAGACGCTCGCTCTGCAGGCGCTCGCTCTGCAGGCGCTCGCTCTGCAGGCGCTCGCTCTGCAGACGCTCGCTCTGCAGGCGCTCGCTCTGCAGCTCGCTCAGACAGACCGCCTCCACCGTGTCCGGGTCTCTGCGCTCGCCGTCCTGGAAACTCTTGGATCGGTGTTTGCGCCGGACGAAGTCGGCCATGTCGCACTGGAACACAAGAACAATATATTCAGAAAACAACCAAAAACTCTTTATATAAAAGCTACGTGTTATGGCTATGTTCAGGCACTTGTAATAATCCATCCATCCATTTTCTTCCGCTTTATCCGGGGCCGGGTCGGATACCACCTTTTTCCGGGGGAGAACCATGACCTCAGATTTGGAGGTGCTGATCCTCATCCCGGCCGCTACACACTCAACACACTCAAGCCAACAGAACAACATCATCCGCAAACAGCAGAGACGAGATCCTGAGGCTCCGGCCCCTGGCTGCGCCGAGAAATTCTGTCCATAAAAGTAATGAACAGAACCGGTGACAAAGGGCAGCCCTGGCGGAGACCAACACGCACCGGGAACAGGTCTGACTTACTGCCGGCAATGAACCAAGCTCCTGCTGCTCATACAGGGAACGGACAGCCCTTAGCAGAGGGCCCCGGACCCCATACTCCCGGAGCACCCCCCACAGGGCACCACGAGGGACGCGGTCGAACGCTTTCTCCAGGTCCACAAAACACATGTGGACTGGTTGGGCGAACTCCCACGAACCCTCAAGCACCCGATGAAGGGTATAGAGTTGGTCCAGTGTGCCACGACCAGGACGAAAACTGCATTGTTCCTCCTGGATCCGAGGTTCAACTATCGGCCGGATCCTCCTCTCCAGCACCCTGGAGTAGACCTTACCGGGGAGGCTAAGGAGGGTGATTCCTCTGTAATTGGAACACACCCTCCGATCCCCCTTTTTAAAGAGAGGGACCACCACCCCGGTCTGCCAATCCAGGGGCACTGTCCCCGACCGCCACGCGATGTTGCAGAGACGTGTCAGCCAAGACAGTCCTACAACATCCAGAGACTTAAGGTACTCAGGGCGAATCTCATCCACCCCCGGAGCCACCGAGGAGCTTTCTCACCACCTCGGTGACTTCAGCCTGGGTGATGGGCGAGCCCACCTCCGAGTCCTCAGCCTCTGCTTCCTCATAGGAAGACGTGACGACGGGATTGAGGAGGTCCTTGAAGTACTCCTTCCACCGCCCGACGACATCCCCAGTCGAGGTCAGCAGCCCCCCACCCGCACTGTAAACAGTGTTGGTGAAGCACTGCTTCCCCCTCCTGAGGCGCCGGATGGTTTGCCAGAATCTCTTCGAGTCCGACCGATAGTCTTCCTCCATGGCCTCCCCGAACTCCTCCCAGACCCGAGTTTTAGCCTCCGCGACCGCACGAGCTGCAGCACGCTTGGCCTGCCGGTACCTCTCAGCTGCCTCAGGAGTCCCACAAGCCAACAAGGCCAGGTAGGACTCCTTCTTCAGCTTGACGGCATCCCTTACTTCCGGGCGCCACCACCGGGTTCGGGGATTGCCGCCGCGACAGGCACCAGAGACCTTAGTGACCGGAGTGAGTGTGGCGTGTTGAGACGTGTTTCCTGTATGTTCTCACCGTGAGCGTGGCGTGTTGAGGCGTGTTGAGGCGTGTTTCCTGTATGTTCTCACCGTGAGCGTGGCGTGTTTCCTGTATGTTCTCACCGTGAGTGTGGCGTGTTTCCGGTATGTTCTCACCGTGAGCGTGGCGTGTTTCCTGTATGTTCTCACCGTGAGCGTGGCCGGGTGAGACGTGTAGATGTCCGGCAGCTGCAGCTCGCTGTACCCGGCGTAGGGCGACGGGTACAGCGGGTAGTTGTGCGGGTACTGGTGCGGGAGCGTCTCGCTGACGGCGAGGTGGGGGCTGCTGAGGCTGGACACAGGAAGTGGGCGCTCGTACAGACAGGAAGTGGACCTGGCGGGCAGCGTGTAGCGCAGCGGCGTGGGGCGGCCGGCCTGCCGCGGCGCCTTCAGAGACTGCACGGCTAACGGCGGCGTGAGCGAGCGCTGAGGCAGCGGCGTGTGGTTCTCCGTGATGTAGGCGAAGCCGCCGGGCACCGCCTCCACGTGCCGCGCCGGGACGCTGTTGCCGTGGCGACTCAGGTGCTCGATGGTCTTGGTGGCGTTGTCCAGGGAGCTCCCCACGTTCGCGGTGGAAACCAGGCCCTTCGCCGTGCGGAGCATCTTCAGCATGTTGGCCTGGGCGTAGTTAGACGTCAGGTCGGGTTTAGCGAGACCTGAGGAGCGGCCGGTGTCCTCCACACCGCTGAAGCAGCTGTAGATGCCCTGAAGAACACACGGAGAACACGTGAAGAACACACGGAGAACACGTGAAGAACATATGAAGAACACGTGAAGAAGAGCTTGACTGTTCACTGCTCTCCTCACTTTGCAAACTCACAGATCATCACTTTAAGAATCTCATTCCATGAAAAGAACAAGAGTCAAGCCCCTGTCTTTAGCTGCGATGCAAACAAATCAAAGTGACAAACACAACACGATGATCTAATTCATAAACTGCTCCGGACTCTGAGCCGCGGGGAAGCGGGTCCGCGCCCGTTAAACCCGGGTGTCGGTGGGACGTCCCATAACAGACGATCTGCCCCTGAGGAACCCGGGATTACGGACGTTTAGCCTTTAATCTGATCAGCCACAAACGAGCTGATGAACCTCAGAGCTCAGATTAAACTGAAACTAAACGAGCTGATGAACCACAGAGCTCAGATTAAACTGAAACTAAACGAGCTCAGATCAGAACTGAAACTAAAGGGAACGATCGGGTTTGTTACTTTCTACAGTCAGACGTCCAGGTCAGCTTAGTTTTAACCTCTTAACTCCCGCCTGAACCGAGAGCATTTTCTCCAGTTCAGCTTTACCCAAATCCTGTAGGCCAGTGTAACGCCTCATTTGAAAGCTAAGACCTACAAAACTCATCTAAATGGATCTTTTTCCTCACGTCATCACATTTTTTGGGGGGGGTTTCAACTCATTTTTGTAATTTTTTGTCAAAATGCACATTTTTTGTCACTTTTTGTCACATGTTCATCATTTTTTTGTACATTTTTTGTAAATTTTTTCGTCCTTATTTTGTCAACTTTTTGTGACATTTTTGCCTCTTTTACATCATTTTTTCGTTTTTTTTTTGAAAATTTTTCATAATTTTTTTTGTCACTTTCTGTCATTTTTTGTCCTTTTTTGTCCATTTTTTTGTCATATTTTTGTCAATTTTTGTGACATTCTTACCACCTTTTCATCATTTTTTCGTGAATTTTTTGTCAATTTTCTTTCACCTTTTCATAATTTTTTTGTACTTTTTTGGTACATTTTTCATAATTTTTTTCGTCACTTTCTGTCATTTTTTTGTCACTCTTTTGTCACATCTTCCTCATTGTTTTCCTCTCAGTTCTGTCACTATTTCCTCACCTTTTTTCCCAGAAGCTTTTGGATTGGGGTAAAGCCAAACTAAAGCAAATGTGCTCGGTTCAGGTGGGAGTTAAGGGGTTAAACTCAGTAAAGTAAAAACTAAAAAACAGCCCAAACTCTCTCTTTACGATGTTTATTCTCTGAGTTTTATCCAGGAAGTGACTCCAACATGTCCGTGTCGCTTCCTGGTCTTTCCCCACACTCATTCATTCACAAATACTGACATGTTTGGTATCCACGTGTAGCAGGAAAGACGCTGTAATCCAAATATGGTCATTTCGTGTGTGGGAGACAGCAGCGGCTAGGGGCTGGGTATCGCTCCGGTGCAGCTGGAGTTTAAACAGCAGTAACTTCAGGCTCTGCGGGGCTAAAGCTACAGCTAAAGCTAAAGGTAAAGGTAAAGCTAAAGCTAAAGCTAAAGGTAAAGCTAAAGGTAAAGGTGAAGCTAAAGGTAAAGCTAAAGCTACAGCTAAAGCTAAAGCTAAAGCTAAAGCTAAAGCTAAAGCTAAAGGTAAAGCTAAAGCTAAAGCTAAAGCTAAAGGTAAAGCTAAAGCTAAAGCTACAGCTACAGCTACAGCTACAGCTACAGCTACAGCTAAAGCTAAAGCTAAGGCTAAAGCTAAAGCTAAAGGTAAAGGTAAAGGTAAAGCTAAAGCTAAAGGTAAAGCTAAAGCTAAAGGTAAAGGTGAAGCTAAAGGTAAAGCTAAAGGTAAAGGTGAAGCTAAAGGTAAAGCTAAAGCTAAAGCTACAGGTAAAGCTAAAGCTAAAGCTAAAGCTACAGCTACAGGTAAAGCTAAAGCTAAAGCTAAAGCTAAAGCTAAGGCTAAGGCTAAGGCTAAGGCTACAGCTACAGCTACAGCTACAGGTACAGGTACAGGTACAGGTACAGGTACAGGTACAGGTACAGGTACAGGTAAAGGTAAAGGTAAAGGTAAAGCTAAAGCTAAAGCTAAAGCTAAAGCTAAAGCTAAAGCTAAAGGTAAAGCCCATGTGTTTCTTGTTGTCACTGCTTTTCTATTTGTCTAAGAGTCTAGTTTCTTATTCAGTCCTGGTTTAGTCCTGGTTTAGTCCGGGTTTAGTCCTGGTTTAGTCCTGGTTTAGTCCTGGTTTAGTCCGGGTTTAGTCCTGGCTCAGACGCGGCTCTGCTTTGCTTTGCTTCTGCATTTGTGCTGAAGCTGCTCATGAGTTCAGGCTTTTTTAGACTCACTGTGGATCATTTATGACGTTTGGGGAGAAAAAGTACCGGAAATTAGCACCGAAAAAAAGTTTTTCAATACCGCCCCCTACAGGAGCTTTTCGGTCGGTACCAAGTAGGAACCGTTTAACTGTACCCAGCCCTGGCAGCGGCTAAAGACAGATTTTTACAGATTTAATTCCTTATGGATTTATTGAGCTTGAAACCTGAAAAACAAGGAGGAATTTCAATTGTGGTTGTAGCGCCCCCTGCAGGCCCCCTGGTCTCCTGCACTGATGGGGTCTTAATATGGGTCGTTCGCCTCGTTTGCCTCGCTCGCCTCGTTAGCGGAGCCTCATTTAGGCCCCGCCCAGCGCCGCCTCGTTAACCCGCACAAACACCGATCCGGACGTGTTCCTCAACGAGGGACCGACTCAAAGGGAGAATTAAACAATTAGCCACGCCGCGCCGGGTCGTTAGCCGAGACCGAGCCACTTAACGGCGGCCAATCACGGCGCGGCACGGAGGAGCTGCGGGGTTCAAACGCGGGACGAAGCGGTTCATTAGGAAACTCATTTATTTACAGGGCGTGGATGTAGCAGAGGTTTACTCACTGTGTATTAACATCAGAGACAGTTTACTCAGTTATTTGTGGAAAACAATTCAAACAATAAGATCTGAATATCAGGAATTATGGCGCGAGCAGGAGCGACACAGACATGATGGATAAACTCAGAGAATAAACATCGTAATGAGAGAGTTTGGGCGGTTTCCCTGACAGACTTAAAACTAAGATGTTAAGGAGGTTTAGTCCTGGTTTAGTCCAGGTCAATTTTTTGTCCTTTTTTTGTCAATTTTTTGTGACATTTTTCATCATTTTTTTCATCATGTTTTTGTCATTTTTTTTGTCAATTTTTTGTCAATTTTTTTGTCATTTTTTGTAAATTTTTTGTGACATTTTTCATCATTTTTTTCATCATTTTTTTCATCATTTTTTTTCATCATTTTTTTGTCAATTTTTTGTCATTTTTTTGTCAATTTTTTGTCATTTTTTGTCAATTTTTTGTCAATTTTTTTGTCCTTTTTTGTCCATTTTTTTCATTTTTTTCATCATTTTTTTCATCATTTTTTTGTCATTTTTTGTCAATTTTTTTGTCATTTTTTGTCCATTTTTTGTCACATTTTTGTCAATTTTCTCACTGTGCTTTAATATCAGTGACAGAGTTTACTCAGTCATATATGCGTGGCGTGTTGAGATATATGTGGAAAACAATCCAAACGTCGATTATGATTCAAAGCTCAATAAGATCTGAATATCAGGAATCAGATCTGAAAAAACCTTCCACATGTGTTTGAGTTAAGCCTGTAAAGTGTGGAGTCTTATGGAGCGACACAAAGGAAATGACCATATTTGGATTAGAGCGTCATCACAGCCTTTCCTGCTACACGTGGATACCAAACATGTCAGTGTTTGTGAATGGATAAGCGGGAAAGAGCAGGAGCGACACAGACATGATGGATAAACTCAGAGAATAAACATCGTAATGAGAGAGTTTGGGCGGTTTCCCTGACAGACTTAAAACTAAGATGTTAAAGAGGTTTAGTCCTGGTTTAGTCCTGGTTTAGTCCAGGTGTATCCCCGGTTTATCCCCGGTTTCTCCCCGGTTTCTCCCCGGTCAATTTTTTTTCATTTTTTTGTCCATTTTTCATTTTTTTTTTTTTGTGTCAATTTTTTTGTCAAATTTTTGTCAAATTTTTGTCAATTTTTTGTCAATTTTTTGTCAATTTTTTGTCAAATTTTTGTCAAATTTTTGTCATTTTTTTCATCGGTTTTTTGTCAATTTTTTGTGACATTTTTCATCATTTTTTTGTCATTTTTTGTCCAATTTTTGTCCAATTTTTGTCCAATTTTTTCATCGTTTTTTTTTTGTCAATTTTTTGTACATTTTTTGTCGGTTTTTTGTCAATTTTTGTCGTTTTTTTTGTCCTTTTTTGTCAATTTTTTGTCATTTTTTTGTCCTTTTTTTGTCAATTTTTTGTCCTTTTTTTTGTCAACTCACTGTGCTTTAATATCAGAGAGAGTGTTTACTCAGTTACATGTGGAAAACAATCCAAACAATAAGATCTGAATATCAGGAATCAGATCTGAAAAAACCTTCCACATGTGTTTGAGCGGAGCCTGTAAAGTGACACGAAGGAAATGACCATATTTGGATTACAGCGTCTTTCCTGCTACACGTGGATACCAAACATGTCAGTATTTGTGAATGAATGAGCGGGAAACACACAGACATGATGGAGTTAGTTCCTGGATAAATCTTAGACTAAACCTGGTAAAGAGAGAGTTTGGGCGGTTTCTCTGACAGAGTTAAAACTAAGATGTTATGGAGGTTTAGTCCTGGTTTATCCCTGGTTTAGTCCTGGTTTCTCCCCGGTTTCTCCCCAGTGTATCCCCGGTTTCTCCCCAGTGTATCCCCGGTTTCTCCCCAGTGTATCCCCGGTTTCTCCCCGGTTTCTCCCCGGTTTCTCCCCAGTGTATCCCCGGTTTCTCCCCAGTTTTTCCCCAGTGTATCCCCGGTTTCTCCCCAGTGTATCCCTGGTTTCTCCCTGGTTTCTCCCCAGTGTATCCCCGGTTTCTCCCCGGTTTCTCCTCAGTGTATCCCCGGTTTCTCCCTGGTTTCTCCCCAGTGTATCCCCGGTTTCTCCCCGGTTTCTCCCCAGTGTATCCCCGGTTTCTCCCTGGTTTCTCCTCAGTGTATCCCCGGTTTCTCCCCGGTTTCTCCTCAGTGTATCCCCGGTTTCTCCCCAGTGTATCCCCGGTTTCTCCCTGGTTTCTCCTCAGTGTATCCCCGGTTTCTCCCCGGTTTCTCCTCAGTGTATCCCCGGTTTCTCCCCGGTTTCTCACCAGTGTATCCCCGGTTTCTCCCCAGTGTATCCCCGGTTTCTCCCCGGTTTCTCCCCAGTGTATCCCCGGTTTCTCCCCAGTGCATCCCCGGTTTCTCCCCGGTTTCTCCCCGGTTTCTCCCCGGTTTCTCCCCGGTTTCTCCCCAGTGTATCCCCGGTTTCTCCCCGGTTTCTCCCCGGTTTCTCCCCAGTTTCTCCCCGGTTTCTCCCTGGTCTATCCCTGGTTTCTCCCCGGTTTCTCCCCGGTCTGTCCCGGTCTGTCCCGGTCTATCCCCGGTTTCTCCCCGGTCCATCCCGGTCAGACTCACCCGGCTGACGGCCAGCAGGCAGTCGGTCTTGCGGTCCTTCCTCAGGGAGTGGCGTAGCTTCCAGTAGAGCAGATGTTCCCAGGCGAACACCAGCAGGCTCAGCCCCATGGCCACCAGCAGCATGTAGAACACGCCCGCCATGTTGTCGATGTCCAGCTTGGAGCTCATCACCTCGTTCTTCTCGTTCTGGCAGATCCCGGAGAGCCAGACCGTCTCCAGCCGCTCCGTGTCTCCTGGAGGCGCAGCAGTGGTGGAAAAACATCCCAGTGAAAACAGCATTTAAAAAAAAATATATAGTAAAAACCTCAAAATCTACTGTTCCAAATGATTCTGCAACTCATCGTTTCAATACATTTTAAAGCTTGTAATTAACTGAAAATGGTCATTTGTTGTATCTGCAGCATTAGGAGGTCGTATTTACTGAAATCAAAAACTATTTCAATCAAAAACATCTCAATATCAAGTTATATTTTAACATAGGAGCTTCTTTGAGCAGCTTCAAAATACTTAAATCCATTAAACTTGTGAGTTTTTGGACAGTTTCTGCTTGGATTTCTTTGCAGGATGTTAGAATATCCTCCCAGAGCTGCTGTTTGGATGAAAACTGCCTCCCACCCTCATAGAAGTTTTTCAGAAGGTTCTCAACAGGGCTGAGGTCAGGGGAGGAGGGGGTCCACATCATGAGTTTCTCTCCTTTTATGCCCATAGCAGCCAGTGATGCAGAGGTTTTCTTTACAGCAGGACATGGGGCGTTGTCATGATGAAGAGGATCTTGTTCTTTTTGTGCCATAGAAGAAAGTGGTCAGGCAGAAACAGGTCATTTTCACACCTTCAGGGATCCTAAAGGGGCCGACCAGCTCTCCCCCCATGACTCCGCCCCCTCCTTACTGACGTCACGGCCTCATCAGTGAACAAGACTGTTTGAAAATGAGTCTCATGTATTTCTGAGCCACTGCAGCCGTTTCTGCTTCAGCTTCAGTGAACAGTTCAGGGGAGGCCGGAGAGAAGGTTTATGCTCAACTGCAGCCTCTGGAGGGTCGGCTTTGTAGCAGCTGTTCTCTTAATCTGATGTGTTTGTCTGGCAGAAACCGTCCTCATTGTGCTTTTATCTGCACAAACCCGAGTGTGTCTGAATCATCCACAAATCTCTTAACAGTTCGATGATTACGCTTCATCTTTCATGAAATATCGAAGGTTTTCATTCCTAGACCAAGGCATTCAACTATTTCATGCTTTTCATCAGCAGAAAGTCCCTTTTTCTTTCCCTTATTGCTTGAAAATGATGATCTGCTTAATAAAGTGGAACATCCTTTTTCAGTAGTTTTTCCCTTAACTGGGCTTAACCTGAAAACTGATCATCCCAGGTCTCTGAGATTAATGTGATTCAAAGAGCCTGAGACACGACGCCATCCATGAGTTTCATTAAAAAATCTTTTTTTTTCTACCTTTTTGACACAAAAATACACTTTGCAGAATAATTCGGAAAGCAGTGTAGAGTTGCTGAGCCTAGACTTAACTGTCAGTTCCTTCCAGGCGAAGTCTCTATAGGAACAAACAAAAACAGGAAGCCGTGGTCCTGAAACCTCCTGCTCTGAAACCTCCTGTGCTCAGCTCGTTTCTCCACATTCCTCTCTCCTCCTGTGCTCAGCTCGTTCCTCCTGCTCTGAAACCTCCTGTTCAGCTCGTTCCTCCTGCTCTGAAACCTCCTGCTCAGCTCGTTCCTCCACATTCCTCTCTCCTCCTGTGCTCAGCTCGTTCCTCCTGCTCAGCTCGTTCCTCCTGCTCAGCTCGTTCCTCCTGTGCTCAGCTTGTTCCTCCTGCTCTGAAACCTCCTGCTCAGCTCGTTCCTCCTGCTCAGCTCGTTCCTCCGGCTCTGAAACCTCCTGCTCAGCTCGTTCCTCCGGCTCTGAAACCTCCTGCTCAGCTCGTTCCTCCTGCTCTGAGACCTCCTCCTCCTTCACACCTCTCCCCCGTTTGGATCTGACTCTTTCCTGAACAGGTGCGTCCCTCCCCGGCCTCTCGCTCCGATGATGAGCCTATATTTACATGAGAGGTGTGGAGAGCGACCGCGGGGGCACCTGAGGAGCACCTGAGGGGCCGGTGTGGGGCCGATAATGGAGCGGCGCCCCCTGCTGTCGGGAGGATATTAAAGCCCACCTCCCCACGGAAAGACTGGACCGACTCCAGCTCCGGCGGGTTCAGGGAGGCGAGAGGGGAGAGGCGGAGGCGAGAGGGGAGAGGCGAGAGGGGAGAGGGGAGAGGGAGGAGGCGGAGGCGAGAGGGGAGAGGAAGAGGCGAGAGGGGAGAGGAGAGAGGAAGAGGCGAGAGGGGAGAGGCGGAGGCGCAGTTTCTGATCCTTTATCTGCAGATCAGGACTCTGACCTACGGCTCAACGTCCGGGAACTTTAACTGGAAAAGTGTGAGAACATCTCCTACAGACTTTTGTAATTTAACCTCTGAAGCTCCGCCTTCACCCAGGGCCGGACTGGGACTGAAAGAGGGTCCTGGACTCGGACTCAGCCCGGCCCAAATTACCTCTTACCTTCCGTCTTTACCGAGTACATGTCCTCCAGTTCGGTTTTACCCAAATCTAAAAGCTCCTCCACTGGAGAGCAACAGCAAAAAGTGATTGTACCCTTTTGTCACATTGTTTGTTTGTGTTGTTTTTTCATTACTTTTTTTGTGTATCCCCGGTTTCTCCCCGGTTTATCCCCGGTCTATCCCCGGTTTATCCCTGGTTTATCCCTGGTTTATCCCTGGTTTATCCCTGGTCTATCCCTGGTTTATCCCAAGTTTATCCCCGGTTTCTCCTCGGTTTCTCCCCGGTCTATCCCTGGTCTATCCCCGGTCTATCCCCGGTTTATCCCTGGTTTATCCCTGGTCTATCCCTGGTTTATCCCAAGTTTATCCCCGGTTTCTCCTCAGTTTCTCCCCGGTTTATCCCCGGTCTATCCCCGGTTTATCCCTGGTTTATCCCTGGTTTATCCCTGGTTTATCCCAAGTTTATCCCCGGTTTCTCCCCGGTTTCTCCCCGGTTTCTCCCCGGTCTATCCCCGGTCTATCCCCGGTTTATCCCCGGTTTATCCCCGGTCTATCCCCCGTTTATCCCAAGTTTATCCCCAGTTTATCCCCGGTCTATCCCCGGTCTATCCCCGGTCTATCCCCGGTCTATCCCAAGTTTATCCCCGGTCTATCCCAAGTTTATCCCTGGTCTATCCCTGGTCTATCCCCGGTCTATCCCCGGTCTATCCCCGGTCTATCCCAAGTTTATCCCTGGTCTATCCCTGGTCTATCCCCGGTCTATCCCCGGTCTATCCCCGGTCTATCCCAAGTTTATCCCCGGTCTATCCCAAGTTTATCCCTGGTCTATCCCTGGTCTATCCCCGGTCTATCCCCGGTCTATCCCCGGTCTATCCCCGGTTTATCCCCGGTCTATCCCGGTCTATCCCCGGTCTATCCCCAGTTTATCCCCGGTCTATCCCCAGGTTTATCCCCCCCTATCAGTCCCGGTTTAGTCCTGGTTTAGTCCCGGTTTAGTCCCGGTGATTGTACCCTTTTGCTACATTGCTTGTTTTTGTTGTTTTTTCATTACTTTTTTTGTCGGTTTTTCGTTGTGTTTTCATTGCTCATGTTTTCGTCACGTCTTTGTCACATTTTCGTTGCTTTTCTGACTCACACGTTGCTATTTCGATGCTTTGCTTTTAAGCTCTTAGATTTGGGTAAAGCTCGGTTAAGGAGAAAATTCAGACCGGTGGCCCAGGAGCCAGTGGCCTGTCTGTGATCTTCCAGAGTCCGGCCCCGCCTTCACCCAGCACATTCTGAAGCTGTAAACCTGAGCTTTAGTTCGCCTCACCCTGAGCTTTAGTTCACCTCACCCTGAGCTTTAGTTCACCTCAACCTGAGCTTTAAACCTGAGCTTTAAACCTGAGCTTTAGTTCGCCTCACCCTGAGCTTTAGTTCACCTCAACCTGAGCTTTAAACCTGAGCTTTAAACCTGAGCTTTAGTTCGCCTCACCCTGAGCTTTAGTTCGCCTCACCCTGAGCTTTAGTTCACCTCAACCTGAGCTTTAAACCTGAGCTTTAAACCTGAGCTTTAGTTCACCTCACCCTGACCTTTAGTTCACCTCACTCTGAGCTTTAGTTCACCTCAACCTGAGCTTTAAACCTGAGCTTTAAACCTGAGCTTTAGTTCACCTCACCCTGACCTTTAGTTCATCTCACCCTGAGCTTTAGTTCGCCTCAGCTTTAACCTCCTCACCGTCTCCGAGGAACTGCAGCAGCGCGAGGTCGATGAGCCTCTTCCAGCGCGAGCCTTTCTGCAGGGCGATGCCGTAGCCCGTGGTGGCGAACACTTTGCCGCTGCCGATGGTCACGAGTTTACAGCCCTCGTCTTTGCCCGCCATGTAGTTCAGCACGGCGGCGTCGTAGATGAAGGCGTCCAGCTTCCTGCGGCGACAGGACGAGACCTTTCAGTTTATTCGACTCTGTGTGTTTCTGTAAATGAGGTTAAAGGTTTGTCCCGACCCAACCCAACCCAACCCCCCCCCTCTGAAACGGCGCTGAACCCTCGTCTCCCGCCGTCTCGCCCCAGGACAGAATCATCCGACGATCATTTCCATATCTCCCAGAGCTCGCACTTATTTGTGAATTGGGTCAATGTGAAAAAGTGTATTTTTAGATGAAACGGGCGGGATTTGAAAATAGTGCAGGGCCGTCACGTCTGCACAGATGTTTCGTTTCAGAGTCGGAGCGATTAAAGAGGACGTGTGCGGCAGAGCGGCGAGGACGGGTCCGGCACGGCGGCGCTGCAGAGGAGTCACGCTAACGTCACGCTAACGTCACGCTAACGTCACGCGAACGTCATGCTCTAGTCTCGCTATAGTCATGATAAAGTCATGCTAAAGTCTCGTTAAAGTCTCGTTAAAGTCTCGCTAAAGTCTCGCTAAAGTCTCGTTAAAGTCTCGTTAAAGTCTCGCTAAAGTCTTGTTAAAGTCTCGTTAAAGTCAAGCTAAAGTCTCGCTAAAGTCTCGTTAAAGTCTCGTTAAAGTCTCGTTAAAGTCTTGTTAAAGTCTCGTTAAAGTCAAGCTAAAGTCTCGCTAAAGTCTCGCTAAAGTCTCGTTAAAGTCTCGCTAAAGTCTCGTTAAAGTCTCGTTAAAGTCTCGCTAAAGTCTCGCTAAAGTCTCGTTAAAGTCTCGTTAAAGTCAAGCTAAAGTCTTGTTAAAGTCTCGTTAAAGTCAAGCTAAAGTCTCGCTAAAGTCTCGTTAAAGTCTCGTTAAAGTCTCGTTAAAGTCTTGTTAAAGTCTCGTTAAAGTCAAGCTAAAGTCTCGCTAAAGTCTCGCTAAAGTCTCGTTAAAGTCTCGCTAAAGTCTCGCTAAAGTCTCGCTAAAGTCTCGTTAAAGTCTCGCTAAAGTCACACTAAAGTCTCGCTAAAGTCACACTAAAGTCTTGCTAAAGTCACACTAAAGTCACACTAAAGTCTCGCTAAAGTCTCGCTAAAGTCTCGCTAAAGTCACACTAAAGTCTCGCTAAAGTCTCGCTAAAGTCACGTTAAAGTCTCGCTAAAGTCTCGCTAAAGTCACACTAAAGTCTCGCTAAAGTCACGTTAAAGTCTCGCTAAAGTCTCACTAAAGTCACACTAAAGTCTCGCTAAAGTCTCGCTAAAGTCTCGCTAAAGTCACACTAAAGTCTCGCTAAAGTCACACTAAAGTCTCGTTAAAGTCTCGCTAAAGTCACACTAAAGTCTCGCTAAAGTCACGCTAAAGTCACACTAAAGTCACACTAAAGTCTCGCTAAAGTCACACTAAAGTCTCGCTAAAGTCACGCTAAAGTCTCGCTAAAGTCACATTAAAGTCACGCTAAAGTCTCGCTAAAGTCTCGCTAAAGTCTCGCTAAAGTCTCGCTAAAGTCTCACTAAAGTCTCACTAAAGTCACACTAAAGTCTCGCTAAAGTCTCACTAAAGTCTCGCTAAAGTCTCACTAAAGTCTCGTTAAAGTCTTGCTAAAGTCTCGTTAAAGTCACATTAAAGTCTCGCTAAAGTCTCGCTAAAGTCTCGCTAAAGTCTCGCTAAAGTCTCGCTAAAGTCTCGCTAAAGTCTCGCTAAAGTCTCGCTAAAGTCACATTAAAGTCACATTAAAGTCTCGCTAAAGTCTCGCTAAAGTCTCGCTAAAGTCTCGCTAAAGTCACACTAAAGTCTTGCTAAAGTCACATTAAAGTCACGCTAAAGTCTCGCTAAAGTCACATTAAAGTCACGCTAAAGTCTCGCTAAAGTCTCGCTAAAGTCTCGCTAAAGTCTCGCTAAAGTCTCACTAAAGTCTCACTAAAGTCTCACTAAAGTCTCGCTAAAGTCTCACTAAAGTCTCGCTAAAGTCTCACTAAAGTCTCGCTAAAGTCTTGCTAAAGTCTCGCTAAAGTCACGCTAAAGTCTCGCTAAAGTCTCGCTAAAGTCACGCTAAAGTCACATTAAAGTCACATTAAAGTCTCGCTAAAGTCACATTAAAGTCACATTAAAGTCTCGCTAAAGTCTCGCTAAAGTCACGTTAAAGTCTCGCTAAAGTCACACTAAAGTCTCGCTAAAGTCTTGCTAAAGTCTCGCTAAAGTCTCGCTAAAGTCTCGCTAAAGTCTCACTAAAGTCTCGCTAAAGTCTCGCTAAAGTCTCGCTAAAGTCTCACTAAAGTCTCGCTAAAGTCTCACTAAAGTCTCACTAAAGTCAAATTAAAGTCTCGCTAAAGTCTCGCTAAAGTCTCACTAAAGTCTCGCTAAAGTCTCACTAAAGTCTCACTAAAGTCAAATTAAAGTCTCGCTAAAGTCTCGCTAAAGTCTCGCTAAAGTCTCGCTAAAGTCACGCTACAGTCACGCTAAAGTCTCGCTAAAGTCACATTAAAGTCTCGCTAAAGTCTCGCTAAAGTCTCGCTAAAGTCTCGCTAAAGTCACGCTACAGTCACGCTAAAGTCTCGCTAAAGTCTCGCTAAAGTCTCGCTAAAGTCTCACTAAAGTCACGCTAAAGTCTCGTTAAAGTCTCGCTAAAGTCTCACTAAAGTCTCGCTAAAGTCACACTAAAGTCTCGCTAAAGTCTCGCTAAAGTCTCGCTAAAGTCACACTACAGTCACACTAAAGTCTCGCTAAAGTCTCGCTAAAGTCTCACTAAAGTCTCGCTAAAGTCTCGCTAAAGTCACACTAAAGTGTCGCTAAAGTCACGCTAAAGTCTCGCTAAAGTCTCGCTAAAGTCTCGCTAACGTTACGCTAACGTCACGCTATAGTCACACTAAAGTCTCGCTAAAGTCACGCTAAAGTCTCGCTAAAGTCTCACTAAAGTCTCGCTAAAGTCTCGCTAAAGTCACACTAAAGTCACATTAAAGTCTCGCTAACGCCACACTAACGCCACACTAACGCCACGCTAAAGTCACACTAAAGTCACATTAAAGTCACATTAAAGTCTCGCTAACGTCACGCTAACGCCACACTAACGCCACGCTACAGTCACGCGATAGTCACGCTAAAGTCTCACTAAAGTCTCGCTAAAGTCTCGCTAAAGTCTCGCTAAAGTCTCGCTAAAGTCTCGCTAAAGTCTCGTTAAAGTCACACTAAAGTCTCGCTAAAGTCTCGCTAAAGTCTCGCTAAAGTCTCGCTAAAGTGTGAGTGACAATTAATATAAATGCAATATGAAGTGGCTGAGTGGCTGATGTATATTGAGGCTAAGCCCGGCTCTTACCCGGTCTCGAGGCTAAACCCGGTCCTTACCCGGTCTCGAGGCTAAACCCGGCTCTTCCCCGGTCTCGATGCTAAACCCGGTTCTTACCCGGTCTCGAGGCTAAACCCGGTCCTTCCCCGGTCTTCAGGCTAAACCCGGTTCTTACCCGGTCTCGAGGCTAAACCCGGTCCTTCCCCGGTCTTCAGGCTAAACCCGGTTCTTACCCGGTCTCGAGGCTAAACCCGGTCCTTTCCCTGTCTTTAGGCTGAACCCGGTTCTTACCCGGTCTTCAGGCTGAACCCGGTCCTTACCCGGTCTCGAGGCTAAACCCGGCTCTTCCCCGGTCTTCAGGCTAAACCCGGTTCTAACCCGGTCTTCAGGCTGATCTTACCCGGTCTTCAGGCTGTCCAGCGCCTCCTCCACGCCCTTCTGGTTGTACTTCATCATGTGCGTGTGCATGTCGGGGTAGTTGCTGCGGATGTTCCTCTCGGTGCTGCCGTTCGGGACGGTCCCGAAGCGAAAGGGCGGGTAGTGCTCCTGCGGCCTCTGGAACTGCACACAGAGGAAATCATTTAAATCTGGTTTATGTTCGTTTAGATCCTGCGTTAGGAAACACTCAGACACGTCCAGGAGCGAGTGAGGAGCCAGAAAAAACCAGAAGTTTCCCCATTCCTGCCCCTAGAGGTCATAAGCACCACTGCAGCTGTCGTACATGTTGTGTTTTTTACTCATTAATTCCCCGTGAGAGTAAATCCTACGCTGACAGAAAAGACAAAGCTGTAAATACTGTTTAAGTGGCGCTAGCCCACAGTTAGCTTAGCAGTTAGCCTGTTAGCTTCTTCTTCGTGATTCCATTAGCAGTGTCGGGGAGATACTTTAAAAATGTATTCCATTATAGAACACTGAATACTTGCCTGAAAATGTATTTTGTGGCTATCCGCTAGCTTAGCTTACCGCTAGCGTTAACAACAACAACAACAACAACAACAACAACAACAACAACAACAACAACAACAACAACCAGCTTTACTGTAAATGACTGAAAACACAGAGAAAAGGTGAGTCATTTGCCATCCATAAATCATCATATTTTGAGGTAAATTTCAAAATAAAGGCTCGGACCTGAAGGTAAAGGTTGTAGAAAGTTGCTAATGTGATAAACAAACCGGTGCTGATCCATGTTGTGTCTCCCTCGTGTGAGTGGCCCGAGAATCAAGTCACATGTTTTAGACTAATTTAACATTTTCTCTCATTAACCTCCGGCCTGAACCGAGAGCATTTTCTCCAAAGCTAAGACCTACAAAACTAAATGGATCTTTTTCCTCACATCATCAGATTTTTTTTACATCATTTTTTGGGGAGTTTTCAACTCATTTTGTCACATTTGTCCTTTTGTTGTCAAATTTTTATCAAATTTTTTCCACTTTTTCATCTTTTCATCATTTTTTTGGTAAATTTTTGGTCATTTTTTGTCCATATTTTGTCAATTTTTTGTCACATTTTTGTCACATTTTTCGTCTATTTATTTGACATTTATGCCACTTTTTCATAATTTTTTTGTCTAATTTTTTGTCATTTTTTTGTCAAATTTTTGTTATTTTTTGTCACATTTTTGTTACATTTTTGTCATATTTTTGTCACATTTTTATCAATTTTTTGTAATTTTTTTGTAATTTTTTTGTCACATTTTTGTCACATTTTTCATCATCATCCTTGTTTTCGTATCAGTTTTGTTGCTATTTTCTCACCTTTTTTCCAGAAGCTTTTGGATTGGGGTAAAGCTGGAGAAACTGTGCTCGGTTCAGGTGGGAGTTAAGGGGTTAATGACGTGTGGGATGTTTTCCTTTGGTTTGAGCAAAGTAACTGTAATCTAAATACTCTCTGACTAAAGAGTATTAT